>NC_091563.1:32012280-32014780 GCF_042767895.1 Penaeus vannamei
GCCCCCGACCGCCAGCCCCCGACCGCCTGCCCGCGACCGCCTGCCCCCGACCGCCTGCCCCCGACCGCCTGCCCCCGCCCGCCTGCCCCCGCCCGCCTGCCCCCGCCCCCCTGCCCCCGACCGCCTGCCTCCGACCGCCTGCCCCCGACCGCCTGCCCCCGACCCGCCGCCCCCGACCGCCTGCCCCCGACCGCCTGCCCCTGACCGCCTGCCCCCTGACCGCCTGCCTCCGACCGCCTGCCCCCGACCGCCTGCCCCTGACCGCCGCCCCTGACCGCCTGCCCCCGACCGCCTGCCCCCGACCGCCTGCCCCCGACCGCCTGCCCCCGACCGCCTGCCCCCGACCGCCAGCCCCCGACCGCCTGCCCGCGACCGCCTGCCCCCGACCGCCTGCCCCCGACCGCCTGCCCCCGACCGCCTGCCCCTGACCGCCTGCCCCCGACCGCCAGCCCCGACCGCCTGCCCGCGACCGCCTGCCCCCGACCGCCTGCCCCCGACCGCCTGCCCCTGACCGCCTGCTCCCGACCGCCTGCCCCCGACCGCCTGCCCCCGACCGCCTGCCCCCCCCCGCCCGCCCCCGGCCGCCCGCTCCCGCCCGCCCGCCCCCGCCCGCCTGCCCCCGACCGCCAGCCCCCGACCGCCTGCTCCCGACCGCCTGCCCCCGACCGCCTGCCCCCGACCGCCTGCCCCCGACCGCCTGCCCCCGACCGCCAGCCCCCGACCGCCTGCCCGCGACCGCCTGCCCCCGACCGCCTGCCCCCGACCGCCTGCCCCCGACCGCCTGCTCCCGACCGCCTGCCCCCGACCGCCTGCCCCCGACCGCCTGCCCCCGACCGCCTGCTCCCGACCGCCTGCCCCCTGACCGCCTGCCCCCGACCGCCAGCCCCCGACCGCCTGCCCCCGACCGCCTGCCCCCGACCGCCTGCTCCTGACCGCCTGCCCCCGACCGCCTGCCCCTGACCGCCTGCCCCCGACCGCCTGCCCCCGACCGCCTGCCCCCGACCGCCAGCCCCCGACCGCCTGCCCGCGACCGCCTGCCCCCGACCGCCTGCCCCCGACCGCCTGCCCCCTGACCGCCTGCTCCCCGACCGCCTGCCCCCGACCGCCTGCCCCCGACCGCCTGCCCCCGACCGCCTGCTCCCGACCGCCCGCCCCCGCCCGCCCGCCCCCGACCCCCTGCCCCCGGCCGCCAGCCCCCGACCGCCTGCCCGCGACCGCCTGCCCCCGACCGCCTGCCCCCGACCGCCTGCCCCCGACCGCCTGCCCCCGACCGCCTGCCCCCGACCGCCTGCTCCCGACCGCCTGCCCCCGACCGCCTGCCCCCGACCGCCTGCCCCCGACCGCCGCCGCCCCGACAAAGGCAACGCTAAATGTCTCGATTCAACGCGGGATGTGGAGGAGGTCGGTTTCATTCACTATCCGCGCACTGTTTTCATTCATTCATTCATTCCGGGTCTGGGTGTGGCGTATGCGACTCCTCATATGCATATAAATTGGGTGTAGTATACCCAGCAATTGACTTGTGTGTGTACTGTATGTGCACGTTTTCGTTATGTGTGCGTGTCTATGTATTTTGTGTGTATATGCGTCTATGTGAGTGTGTATGTGTGGGTGTGTATGTATGTATATGTTTGCCTGACTGCTTTCCTGCCTGTCTGCTTGTTCGTATGTATGTGTCTCTGTGCGTTTGTGCATATATACGCATAGCAATTCAGACACACACACGCAACACCTCACACGTCACATTCCGGTTCAGAACATCGAAAGTCGAGCCGAGTTTCATGGATGAGACTGACCTGGTGACTATGTGATGTCAGGTAACGGTTAAAAAATGATAATGATAATAATGGTGATGGTGTGAGGAGGAGAAGTATGCTAATGAATAATAACTTCAGCAATAATGATTACGAAATTAGTATTAGTAGTAATGTTAATAACGATAATGTTAATGATAAGAGTCAATGGAAAGGATTAAAATTATAACAATAAAGCTAATAATGCTAATAATAACAATAATAATAATGATAATAATGACAGTAATGATAATAGTAATAATAATGACGATAATGAGGATGAGGATGATAATAAAGAAAATAATAACAACCATGATGATCATAACCATCATCATTGTCATCATAATCATAATCATACTAACAAAGATAATAACAGTTACAATAAAACCAACAACACCGACAAAACCCAAAAAACGATAACAAAACTAAAACATCAGTACCTCGTGCGCTTCAAGTCGACAAGCTGAACGAAGAACAAAAAATGAAAATATCTTTATTTTTCCCCCCCAACCAGTCAGCGCAAAACCCAGCGGCTCTTCCCCCCCTACCAGTCACCGCCAGTCCGTCACGATTCGGCCCTTAGCGTCTGTCAAATGCGTTAGGAGTGTGAAGTGGGCAGGAAATTGCAATCAGGGCTGAGAAGCGCTACGTAATTGCAATGTGCATTTTGGGATTCCGTTACGCTGTGCTGTGTTTACAAAGCGCGG
>NC_091563.1:32019780-32022280 GCF_042767895.1 Penaeus vannamei
TTAATTCCATCGTAATATACAGTATATCTGAATAATATAAAATCCCGCGGTAGTTAAATGCATCGAGACTGTCTCTTGGCTGCCTCGGCGTATGCTAATGTCCCTGCTCATTTTTCTTCTCTGCCGGCGAGGTCTCATGATTCTTGTTCACAGACATTCGCACTTTGCATGACGGCATTCAGGCGGGGACGATTATGATACCCTCCCCCCCCCCAATCTTAGTTCTCTCTCTCTTCTCCTTCTCTCTTTCGCTTTTTTTTCTCCTCTCTTTCTCCCTCTTTCCTCTTTCTATTTTTTCCATCTCTGTTTCCCCTTTCTCTTTTCTCCCCTCCATGTGTGTTTTCATCGCTTGTTTTTGTCTTTCTCTGAATTCATCTGCCTGCCTGTTTTCTTATAATTCTATCTATCTGTCTGATTTTTTGCTAACTTTCCATCCTCCCCTCTATTCCCCACTTCTGCTGCACCCTTGCTCTCCCCATCATCCTTCTTCCTCACTCTTCTCCTCACCCCCCTTGCCCCCACCCTCATTCTCTCCAATCCCCCTAATCCCTCCCTCTTATCTTCATCCCTCTCCCTCACTCTGTTCTTTCCCGTCCTCCCGTATAGCCTTCTCCTCATCATTATCTCTCATCCTGTCCCTTCTCTCTCACAGTTCCCTCTCCCTCTCACCCCTACCGTCTTACCCTCCAACTTTATCCTCCCCCTTCTCTCCTCCCTCCCCTCCAACTCCCTCCTTATTCCTCCTTCACCCCTCCCCTCCAACTTCCACTTTCTCCTCGCCCCTCCCTCCCCTTACCCTCCCATCCTCCTTCACCTAAACCCCCCCCCCTTCCCTAATAACCCCTCAATCCCACTCCCCACCTTCCCCTTATCCCCCTCCCCCATTCCCTCCACCCACCCCCTTTCCTCCACCCTCCCCCCTTCCCCCCGACCCTCCCCCTTCCACCCCACTCCCCCCACGCGAGCGATTTCAAACAGTGACTCTCCATTAGTATTTCAGTGTTTGTAAAATCACAGGCGCGCCCCTCACGCAGCCCTTCGGACACGGGGAAACGGGAGGCTGGTGTGCGCCGGGAAATGACTCGTCTCGTGTTCGAATTCTCTCATTGTCTTTTCTGTCTCGTCTGTTTTATCGGGTTCTTTTTCGTCTCTTTTTCTCTTTTTGGGTTTTCGTTTTTTTGTATGTCTTTGTTTCTTTTGTTTTTCGTTTGTTTGTTTGTTTTTGTGTCTTTCGTTCTTTTCTTTTTGTCTTTCTCTCTTTCTCTGAATTTTTCTGCTTGGTTGAATGCTTATTTCTCTATCTGTCTGTTTTTGTAGCTAACTTTCTGTCTGTATGTCTGTCAGTATGTATGTATGTATGTATTATGTATGTACATTTGTGTGTGTGTGTGTCTGTCTGTCTGTGTGTGTATGTATTTATCTCTCTCTCTCTCTCTCTCTCTCTCTCTCTCTCTCTCTCTCTCTCTCTCTCTCTCTCTCTCTCTCTCTCTCTCTCTCTCTCTCTCTCTCTCTCTCTCTCTCTCTCTCTCTCTCTCCGTCTATCCCCTTTTCTCTCTTCATTATCATTCATTATTTTCTATATTTTCCTCTCCCTTCTTCTATTTATTCCTCATCCTCTTTCTCCTTACGTTCATTTCTCTCCGAGACAAAATCCTCCTCATTAAGTCCCCCCTTAATAAAAGAAAGAAAAAATACAAAAGAAAAATGAAAAAAAAGTAAAAATAAAAAATGAGAAAGAAAAAGGAAAAAAGTATAAAGAAAAAAAGTATAAAGAAAAAAAAAAAAAAAGAGAGAAAGAAAACCAGGAAGCATTTTCTTCCCTCGCACGTACCACCGGAATTGCAATGCGATGCAACATGTAAATAACACGTTGAACTTTACATGTTATAA
Organism: Penaeus vannamei; assembly: GCF_042767895.1. Classification (NCBI taxonomy): domain Eukaryota; kingdom Metazoa; phylum Arthropoda; class Malacostraca; order Decapoda; family Penaeidae; genus Penaeus; species Penaeus vannamei. The sequence continues at coordinate 32,021,671 of NC_091563.1, forward strand.
ATGTGTGGCATTACAACCGCCCTCGCCACGGTCTGTCATGCATAATTCGCCACGCCCCTTCCTTCGATCTCACGCCCACCCGCCCACCCACCCGCCCGCCGGCCGCCCATCCCCTGCTTCGTAAGTGCGTGCAGACGGAGAGGAAAGTATTTGATGCTTATTTTCTCTGTCTATCTGTCTGTTTCTGTTTCTTTGTTTCTCTCTTTCTCTTTCTCCTTCTCTTTCTCTCTCTCTCTCTCTCTCTCTCTCTCTCTCTCTGTCTCTCTCTCTCTCTCTCTCTCTCTTTCTTTCTCTTTCTCTCTCTCTCTCTCTCTCTCTCTCTCTCCCTCTCTCTCTCTCTCTCTCTCTCTCTCTCTCTGTTTTTCGGTCTGTGTATTAAGAAGCCGATGGCGTTGATGTTGATGATGAATGATAATGATGATAATCTAAATGATGATATGAAAATTAATGAATGTAAAAAAAAAAAAAAAAAAAAAAAATGTATTATTACCTTCTTATCTTCTGATCACCAGTCACAAAGTTATATCCAAAGATTGTATATAATCTTTGGTTATAACTTTCACATTCATCATTACTTTTTTCCAGCTGTTCATAAAATCTGCAATAAATA
>NC_091563.1:32034780-32042280 GCF_042767895.1 Penaeus vannamei
TGCGTGGAAAACTGGTGAACTCTTTTTTTCAATGCTGGGAATGTCCATCCGATGGAAAGTAGGTAAATCAATGTCCATAATTTTGCTACCATAATCATCGTTATTAGGTTATCACTTAAGTTCTTAGTGATTTATCCGGATTTTTTTCATTTATTTATTTTTTATTTTTCTGTTTATTATTACCAATTGTGATGATGATAATGATGATATTAACAAGGATGATGTTAACAACAATGATGATAATAACAACAATAATATTAACAATATGGTAATAATGATAATGATAATTAATATCTTTATCAATGCAATCATTATCATCATCATTACTGTTTTATCACCAATTATCATCTGATCATTATACCTATTATCATTATCCTAAATATCATTCTTGACACCATTCATCAAAATCACTAGGAGTGGTAGTAAGTAATATCAATAGATATCATTGTAATTTTCCCCAAAGCATTAAAGTTTTCTCCTACACGTCAATCTGACAGATAATAGACAGGTTCTCTAAGTTATCGTTGCGCTATGTTAAGGGGCCACGCTCCACTTGGCTTTTAGCACTTCAAGTTTCTAATATATAGCCTAAGCTTGCATTCTATAGCCCAACTTCACACTAGGGATCTCACTTATAAGCTGCATGTGCTTGCGTGTGCTTGAGAACTTGCGTGCTTGGGGACATCGCTTCCAAAATCCCTGCACAATGGACGTCTTGGTTCATTGAAAGCGTAAGGGAGTTGTGGGTGTGGGTGTTCCCTCGTTATGGGTGTTGTTACTGGCTCTGTGTGGTGTGTTGAGGCGTGTTTTGTTTAGCTGATGTTGCGTTTGGCGTTTGCGGTGATGGCTTGGGGCGGGGCAGGGCGGGGAGGGTGGGGTGGGGGGGGTGCATAGGATGGGTTGTCCTGTTTGTTCGTTTGTTTGTTTGTTTTCTCATCGCTTATCTAATTCATCATCAGCAGCAGCATCTCTCTCTCTCTCTCTCTCTCTCTCTCTCTCTCTCTCTCTCTCTCTCTCTCTCTCTCTCTCTCTCTCTCTCTCTCTCTCTCTCTCTCTCTCTCTCGCTCTCGCTCTCTCTCCTTTTCCCTCTCTTTCTCCCTTTCCATCTCCATCTCCATCTTCATCTCCATTTCCCCCTCCCCCTCCCTCTCCCTCTCCCTCTCCCTCCCCTCTCCCTCTCCCTCTCCCTCTCTCTCTCCCTCTCCCTCTCCCTCTCCCTCTCCCTCCCTCCCTCCCTCTTCCTTTCCCTCTACTTAAACCATTCCTCCACCCCATACCTACCCCCTCCCACCACCACTACCCAGTCCCTTAGAAATCCTACATCATCCTTAACTCCCTAAACTCCTCCTCTAGGACTTTTTATCCTTTGACATCCTCCATGTAACCAGCGTCCCAGAGGATACACGACAGCTGGAGGAGTGTGAACGTAATCTGTCAAGTTCATGTGATTGATGGGTTTGTCGTGACTTCAGGAATAAATCTGGATGCAAAATTGATATCAGAAATAAATATATATACAAAGATCTGAATGAATAGATAAGTGAATAGATAAATAGATAAATAGATGTATCCTATCTACCTGTCCCTCTATCTATTTATATGCATACTGTTACATAAGGCACCGGGAGAAATTAAATGTACCGGTGCAGGACTAGTTTTGTACCTTCTTCTCCTCTACCCTCTCCCTCTCTCTCCTCTTCCTCCCACTGCCCCCTCCCTCTCCCTCCTCCTCAGCCCCACTGCCCCCTCCCTCTCCCTCCTCCTCCTGCTCCTCCTCCTCCTCTTCCTCTTCCTCTTCCTCTTCCTCTTCCTCCCCCCCCTCCTCCTCCTCCTCCTCCTCCTCCTCCTCCCCCTCCTTCTCCTTCTCCTCCTCCTTCTTTCTCCTTCTCCTTCTCCTTCTCCTTCTCCTCCTCCTCCTACTCCTCCTACTCCTCCTCCTCCTCCTCCTTCTCCTCCCACTGCCCCCTCCCCTTTCCCTCCTCCTCCTCCTCCTCCTCCTCCTTCTCCTCCTCCTTCTCCTTCTCCTTCTCCTCCTCCTCCTCCTCCTACTCCTCCTCCTCCTCCTCCTCCTCCTCCTCCCCACACTGCCCCCTTCCTTCTCCCTCCTTCTCTCCCACTGAAAGAGGACAGGGTCGTATACACATTGAACATAATATTGTATTGCTTCAGCAGCTTATCATTACTAAGTTCTTGAACTGTTGACCAGAAACGGTTTCATGTTTCATGCACTTGAATCATAACATGTTAATGCTACATTCACGTTTAATCATTTGAACCAAATATAACAAGAAAAGCAGTTACCAAGTACTATACTAATGATTACTCGATATACTTTGCAATGCCCTCTTGACCTTTAATATCAACCATTATTGCAATAAGACATACTATACATACGTATAATAACTATGGAAATATAAGAAAGCAATAACCAAATAATAAATTAGCAATACTTCTCTTCATAACATCATAACACGGTCACTTATTCTTTATTAATTATCACTAGCGATCCCTATAATTATCAATCGCAATCCTTGCCGTAGCTTGACATTAGCGGGGGGGTGGGATCCTATGAGGGGTGTCCCATATTTTTTATGCATACATTTAAGGGCCTCTTTGAGTTAGGGAACCTGATGTGTGGTGAAAAATGGTCCCCCTCCTCCCCTACCACTGTACGTATGTATGTGTGTATGTATATATGTATGTACTCATACATACATAAGAGAAAATACGTATACATATCTACACACATTTGTGTATACAAGTGTGTGTAATTGTAACTGTACGTATTTATGTACATATGTATACATGTTTATACTCACACATGCATATGAGATAATACGTATACATACCTACACACATACGTATATACATGTGTGCGTCCTGCAGCTGGACGTATTTATGTCCGTATGTATATGTATAAACTCATACATACATATGAGAAAATACATATGTATATACACGTATGTATATACATGTGTATGTAATTGCAACTGTACGTATTTACTCCGTATGTATACATGTATATACTCACGCATAAATATTAGAAAATACATATACATACTCACACACACACACACACAAACACACACACACACACACACATATATATACATGTGTGTGTAATTGCAACATTATTCCTCCTTTTCCCCTACGACTCCGCTCACAGACAATCCCTTAATACCTAAGAACCTACACAGAAGCACCCGAAAGCATCTATATTCCCAGGACTACATAAATTGCCTCGACCTGCCGCTGTTGTGGAGAAAAACGACACCATAACTTCTCCTTTCCACTTGTTCAGGGTCGTTGGCGGTCGTGCTGTCGTTAGTCACTGTCGTTACTCGCCGTCCCGACCTATCAGGGGCTCCCTATAACACTCCAGCCGCTCGCACGCTTCTCCACAGCACCTCTGGCTTCTCGAAAAGCTCTCTGTGGCTTTGACGTTTTCCCTTTTGGAAGTTTCTAGAACCTATTGCAAGTTTATTATTCAATAGTGTTATAACAAATCTTCTCTGTGATGATGATTTCTTGCTTCTTGACTTGATTTTGTTGTTATCGTTACTATTATTGCTATTACTACTATTATTTCTACTAAACCTACTAACGTTATTAGCATAAATATTATTAGCATTATTAGAAGAGAGAAAGAGAGGGAGATAGATGGGGAGAGAGAGGGAGGGAGGGAGGGAGGGAGATAGATAGAGAGAGAGAGAGAGAGAGAGAGAGAGAGAGAGAGAGAGAGAGAGAGAGAGAGAGAGAGAGAGAGAGAGAGAGAGAGAGAGAGAGAGGCGATAGTAGAAAGACAGAATTTTAAGACGGAAAGAAAACCACAGAGAAAAAAAGAAAAAATCAGAGGCAAAAAAAGAAGAAAAAGAAGCTTATTTCTCATCCTTTTATCAATTTCTGTTACTGATGCCTAATTCTCTTTAAACATAAAATCTCTATTTGTCTCTGTCATCGTTCCTCAACGAACAACTTTAGAGTTATGTTTCACACTCATTTCGTTAATAAGGTTTTGTTTTTTTCTTTAAATGTTGTTAGAAATAGAATTCCTTGCTGCAAATATATACAATATATTCAATTAGCGTTGTTTCGTTATGCTGTCGTTCCGCATAATTTCTTTTCAGAATAACAGGTCTTACGAAAGGTAATTTACCTCGAAGCTGCGACAGAGAGAGAGAAAGAGAGAGAGAGAGAGAGAGAGAGAGAGAGAGAGACAGACAGACAGAGAGAGAGAGAGAGAGAGAGAGAGAGAGAGAGAGAGAGAGAGAGAGAGAGAGAGAGACTGACTGAGTGACTGACTGACCAATGACCATAGCAGCTTCCCATCCAGGCAAAAGGAAATAGGTTTTCATTCTTACACGTTATGAAGTTTCAGAATATCTCTGATATTATCACATATATTTAGGATGCAGAAAGCCAGTCTAATTTGAAAAACGAATTATAGAAATGACATTTATTACAGAAAAAGTGGGTAGTATTCCCCACCCCCCCAAAAAAAAATGATTCTTCACGGTTAATATAGCACTATTACTGATGACAGCAAACAAAACAAATTGATAAGTAATATCATATTGTATATACTGTATACTATCATCGTGTCAACTTGAAACATGGCGTTAGAAACCATTATTTGGGGAGGTTTCTTACTTAAATAGTAAAGTAACTCACCATCGCTCGTGTTCACTTAAGATGCCTTTAAATTCTAATACAGATGACAAAGCGCCGCTCCTAAGTGTCATTTTTATTGTTATTTAATATCATTGTATATAAAATGCCTCTTACATGTACTTTTCCTTCGTAACAGCTTTTTATCTTTCGTGTCCAGAGCCGATTTTCTCAAAGGAAAATTGACGGTTGTTCCATTAACACCTAATGTGCATGCCCTCCGGAAAGCGCTTGGGTCTAGAAATCATAAAAAAGAAAGGAAAAAATACTACTGTACCGTCCTCATTTACAGCGCGCACACAGGAGATTACACAGCACTCAACCCCCGTCTCTTATACACACACACCTGCGGAAAGATTAAGCAATCATTAGTTTTTTTTTAATCTCCTCTACTTCAGTAGCTCATTCTCCATAAAGGAGAAAATCTCTCCAATGAAAAATGTAATTCCAGATATACATAATCCCGCACATCCATTATCATGTTTCAGAACAAAAGCAAGTGCGGGGAGGTGAATCGTTTCGTCCTGTTTCGAGAGCTTCACGCAAAGCCGCTTCGAAACAAAGAGACGTTCCATTAATCAAGAAGTCTCAAGCCAACATAGGGAAGTGAAGAAGACGGCTCCTCTCACCAGACCGGCGGAGGGAAAACAGATAGTTGGAGAGAGCTGTGCAGGGAAGATGTATCAATATTGGGACATAGATAGGAATACATAAACACGCACGGGCGCGCGCGTGCCTGTGTGTCTGCGTGAGAGAGAGAGAGAGAAAGAGAGAGAAAGAGAGAGAGAGAGGGAGGGAGGGAGGCAGAAAGAGAGAGTGTGTAGACAGACAGGGAGACCTAGAAAGACAGACTGACAGTTTGAGAGCTAGTGAGAGAGAGGGAGGGAGGCAGAGAGAGAGAGAGAGAGAGCAGCCAGATAGATACACACAGAGGGACAGAGAGAAATATAGTTTGAGAGCTAGTGAAGCAAGCAGGAGCAAATGTGTGTCTGAGTGTCTTTTATATCAAAACTTTACTATTCATTAGTTATTGATATTTTTGACTGTTAGTCGATGGAAATGTCAGACAATGAACGTCATCAAGACAGTGGTATTGATGTTGCAGAAAAGGTGACATTGCCCAGCATGTCAGTTGGAAGCGAGACTATCAGAAAAATACTTTATTTTGCGTGAATAAGTCGTTTCATAATTCATATGGAATTGGTAAGCTTTGAAATGCTGATACTTACATTTTGATATTCATCGTTAAGAAAAAAAAACAGAAAAAATAATCAGTATACAAAATATTTGTTTCTCTCTTTCTGTGTGTGTGTATGTGTGTGTGTGTGTGTGTGTGTGTGTGTGTGTGTGTGTGTGTGTGTGTGTGTGTGTGTGTGTGTGTGTGTGTGTGTGTGTGTTTTAATGACATTAAACAAACCATGGAATACACCTTAAAAAACGTCTATTCAGACTATTAAGCACACTACACTCTAAGCACTCACTATAATACACCTTTTTTATTGACATAGTGCACTCCCCTTATGAAAAAGGAACTAAAACCACAAGTATATTATTCCTTGATTTACGGAATATATTTCTGAAAACTTTTGCCAGGCGATAGCAAAATAAAAAGGGAAATAATGAGGTGTTTTGACTTTTTTTTTTATAACAGTTTATCAATTTCTGGAAACATGTGACAGACGGTAAAAACTAAGTGAATAAACTAAGTGAAATACCATGACAATACGACATAACGTCTGGAATCAGTATTGTTCACGTGCCCAAAGACAGGAATGGTCTTTGACAAAACTGGTGACATATTGGGCTTGAGACAAACGGCAGATACCATCGATTGTGGAGGTTTCTATATGTATAGGTGTGTGTGTGTGTGTGTGTGTGTGTGTGTGTGTGTGTGTGTGTGTGTGTGTGTGTGTGTGTGTGTGTGTGTGTGTGTGTTTGTGTATGTGTGTGTTTGTCTGTGTGGGGTGGGGGCGCGTGTGTGTGTGTTTTTCAAGATTGAACATCGGCGGTAAAATAGAAAGATAAAAGAATTTAAAAAAAAGATATCACAAATATGATTATTTTGTTCACATCGGAATCAAATCGTATCGGTACACCGTGAAAAAATAATAGTAATTGATTTCTCAATTATTTCCATTTTCGAGAATCGGAAAAAAAACAAGTGCGACGGATCCATAAGCCTAAGCAAGCATTTTACCTGAATCTAGAAAAGAGAAGAAAATATACTTAGAAGGAATCACTTTATTACTGGACCTTAATTAAGCCTCTTATAAACGGCGTGATTGGTCTCCTGAGTGACGTCACAACGAGACTTAGGGCGTTTGTTGAGGGTCTTCAGTATGGAAGAGAAGGAGAGGAGAGAGAGAGAGAGAGAGAGGGAGAGAGAGAGAAAGAGAGAGAAAGAAAGAGAGAGGGAGGGAGAGAGAGAGAGAGAGAGAGGGAGGGAGGAAGAGAGAGAAAGAGAGGGAGACAGAGACAGATATACAGTGAGAAAGATCGAGAGAGAGAGAGAGAGGAAGGAGGGAGGGAGGGAGAGAGAGACAGACAAATATACAGTGAGAAAAATCGAGAGAGAGAGAGACGTACAGACAGACAGAGAGACAGACTGACAGAGAGTGAGGATTTACAGTATATACACCTATTATACGTATATAGTAATTACACTTCAAATAATAAAAAGATACCTTGTTTATCATAGTCTGCACGCTCTCTCTGATGATTTTCAGAAACTACAGAGAAGGAAAACAAGATGGAGAATAGTGGGAAAAATGTCTTACAAGTAAAATGTGGTGTTGTATATCGTAGTATTGTTTGACAATAAGTAGGAACAAG
>NC_091563.1:32047280-32054780 GCF_042767895.1 Penaeus vannamei
AGAGATGGAGAGAAGGAGGGAGGGAAGGAGGGAGAAGGGGTTGGCAAAGAGAGAAGGAGAGAAGGAGGGAGGGAAGGAGGGAGAAGGGGTTGGCAAAAAGGGGAGGAGGGAGAAGGGGTTGGCAAAGAGGGAAGAAGAGAAGGAGGGAGGGAAGGAGGGAGAAGGGGTTGGCAAAGAGGGAAGGGGAGAAGGAGGGAGGGAAGGAGGGAGAAGGGGTTGGCAAAGAGAGAAGGAGAGAAGGAGGGAAGGAGGGAGAAGGGGTTGGCAAAGTGAGGAGGGAGAAGGGATTAGCAAAAAGGGGAGGAGGGAAGGAGGGAGAAGGGGTTGGCAAAGAGGGAAGGAGAGAAGGAGGGAATGAGGGAGAAGGGGTTGGCAAAGAGGGAAGGAGGGTAATGACGAGATGTCTGTTCAAAAGCTGAGAGAGAGAATGCTTTTGGTTTTGCCAGCTTTACGCAGCATGGAATAACAATGAACAAAACGATTAACATAATGCGTGTCTGTTAGTCTGCACTGGAGAGTAAGAGGGGGAGAAGGACAGCAAGAGATGGATGATAATGGAGAGGAGCATGTGGAGAGAGGGAGGGGAGGAGAAAAGGGAAAATAAACACCGATGATAAAACAGCTAGACATTCAGAGGCGTGGAAAAATGAGACGAAGACGAAACCACGAAATCAAGACACCTCGAGATTTCAAACTGTTACCATATCCAATCCCAACCTTTGTAACGTAATATTGAATAATGTTACTTTTGATATGAATACCTGAAGACAAAATTTATGAGCTTTATTACTACATTCATGTGCAATAATCAATCTCAAATATTAACATCTAGACTGATGACCACGTTTTTAAATGTAGAACTAATTTATAATGTTATAATAGATTCAAAATACAGGACGAATAGAAATACGAAATATGAAATAAACGAGAAGAGGAAAAGACATGGTGTGGGAAGAAGGATAGAAACAGTTCAAGAGAAACATAGAGATGCCAATTTGGATTAAAATTAAGTTAAAACGAAATTCAAGAATCAGCTAAAATATAATTTAATATGGAACTCTGTCTGTAGAGCTGTGCATTTATCTATTCATTTATTTTCCTACTTATTTTCATATCTGTCTAGAATCTATACGGTAAATATTACGCATACACAGAGATTCGTATACGTAAAACTTTTTTATAGATAGTTTGTTTCACAGGAAAGTGATTTCATATATGTAGATAGTTGATAGATACATCAAACAGCAAACACTGATAGATAGACATACAAACAGAAACCTAAGTAGATAAGTGACAGATGACTAGAAACACACAAAGCAAATAAATACAAAATAGAAATATGAAACAATGGAATAAAGGGGAAGATTTTCAAAACCGGTAAAAAGATATATATTCGACAGTTTGGGTTCAAAATATGTCTAATAAGAATAAGCTAACGTTTTTTTCTTCTTCTTTTACTGAGAGACTGATAGCTAGATGATTTCATTAGAGAAGTATATTGATGTATAGATCAAACAGCAAGAACTTCAAGATAGACATACAGACAGAACGATAAGTAGGCGGTTAGATAGATAACCAGATACACAAAGATAGATGCAGATATATATATGGATACGAATATGTATACATATGTATATGTAGATATAAATACGAATGTATATAGATACAAATATAGGCAAGAAAATACAATTATATTGATATAGATGTACACCATGAAATGCACATATAGATAGAGGTATAGATATTTGAATACTCACAGCTTCGAAATAATATAGAAATATGTTGCTTTAAGATTCCTCATTTTTTAAAGTTTCGTCCAAAAATGTTAAAAAGAGGTATTGTAATGACGGCAGGTGTGTTAAAACGCTGTCCCATAGAGAATGCCTTTGTTATTGATATTGTTACTCAGCAAATCTACGGTATAACGATGTACAAAATTGTTAACATTATTCATATGGGTCTCTTAGGTTGTACTGGGGAGGAAGAGAGGGGCATTGGCAGCACGGGGAGAAAGATAATGGAAAGAAGTGTATGGAGAGAAGGAAGGGAGGAGGAAGAGGAAAAGAAACACCCATTCAATTAAATAAAAAAGTGAGATATCCAGAGATGTCGACAGAGTACAAAATGAAAAAAAGAGAAAGACGTTACTATAACGAAAGCAAATGAAAATTTGTATTCTATTACCATAACACATCCAGCTTTTTTATATTAGAATATACTGTAACCGAAAAGATTAATAACAATTGTCTTGATAGTAAAAAATTGATTGCTTTTCAGATCGGCATACAAATTATTGGTCACCTCTATATTAAATAGCCCGACTGATGACCACGTATTCATTTTAGATTGATTCATAATTGATTCAAAGTAAACCACGCATAGAAATATAAAACAAGAATATAATAAACAGCAACATGAAAAGGAAAAGTCATGGCATATAAAAGGTAAAAAGAGACAGAAAAATCACTTTGAGTTCAAAGGAAATAAAAGAATCAGCTAAAAGATAGACAAATATGGACCTGTCTGCCTGTCTGTACATCCATTCCTCCATGATCTATTTTCCTGCTATTTTCTGTCTAGGAACCATTAGGAAAATATTACACATACATACATACAGTCACATACACGTACACATTTTATCTTATAGTTAAGTAGATTAATAGATAGGCGATTTCCTGCAGATAAGTATATTATTGATAAATAAGCCAAGCAGCAAGCACTGGCAGATAGATAGATAAACATACAGATAGGACGATAAACAGATAACTGACTGGTAGATAAACAGATACACAAATAAAGATAGAGATATGTAGATACAAATATGTATACAGATGTAGATGTAGATATCAATTTGAATGTATACAGATACAAATATGAATGTATAATATAGATATAGATGTACAGTTTGAAATGCACATATTCACAGAGATAGATTATTTGAATGCATCCATATCATAGATCTACATTACTTATATATTAATAAGTCCTCATAATATCGTTGATTTGATTTTCCCGTTTTTAAGTTTCCTCTTAAAAATATAAATGGCAAAGAGATAATGACGGAATTTGTTTTTAAAAAATGGATGATAGAAAAACGCAGCATATCCATAGTAAGGATGAACAAAACGAGTAACATAATTCATGTGGGTTGGTTAGTCTGTGCTGGAGAGGGAGAGCAAGAGAATGGCAGTAAGGGAAGGAGGATAATGGAGAGAAGGACACCTATTCATTGATAAAAAAATAAAAAATAAAAAAAAGCGAGACATCTAAAGACGTGGACAAAAGAAAAAAAATGACGATATCATACCGAAAACAAAAAATCGGGGATGATATATTGTTACCACCTCATTCTCTAAACTTCATTGCCCAAGGAAGAGCATTGTAAGGGGTGGTTTAAAATGTTCAACATTTTCACGAGCGAACAAACCGCACGCTAGGGGGAAAGGGTTAAAACCCGCTCGCATGATTTATAAATTATATGAAAATGTCGATGTTGGAGAGCTCAGTATTTGTGGTTAAACTCCGTTTTACTAATTTATCTTCGTCTTCGTGACCGTAAGTAATCTTTCCTTTATAGACGATAATTAAAATAATTCTTGTAGAAAGTTAGTATAATTGATAGTTAATACTTAACATTTCTCAGATTTACCAGGTTCTAATACTTGTCCCAGTTGAAAATGATCCCCTAACAGGCTTTTAGGGATTAGCATGACTATCACAGGACTGCCCTGTCTGCTCAAGGGCACGCCTGACATCAACATTTTAGGAGGGGAGGTGGGTCAGCAAAAAGAGTGTACTTTATACGCTTGTTACAATGATGGAAGGTATTAATACACACTTAAGTACATCTAGTAAAGGAGTGGAGAAAGAAATTTGATGAAGCATTAATCGAATGTTGTATAATTTATTTCAACGGTCAAACTGATGACCATGTATTCACATTCAGAACCATTTTGTAATAGACTCAGACAATAGCATGAATAGAGATGTGAAACAATAATAGAATGAAGGTCGTGGCGTGGTAAAAACAGGCAAACAAGAGAGACAAAAAGTCACATTTGGTTTCAAGGACATCAAAACGAAATGAAAGAATCAACTAAAAGATAGACCAAAATATAACACTGTCTGTACTCGCATGTCTACAGATCCATCCATCTAGTCATATATCTATTTACCTACTTATCTTCTTATCTATCTAGGATCTATAAGGGAAATATTACACACCTATACATACAGAAATAAAACAAGTAGATTGACAGATATATCAACCAGCAAGATAGATATAGACAGGACGATAAGTCGACATAAATGACAGATAAATAACCAGATACACAAATGTAGATACAGATATGGACATATATACAGATCTAGATATGAACTACACGTATATTTGAATATATTGAGATATTTGAATGCATATATATCAGTTACACGTTCCATACACCCTACTATACCCACGCCTGGAAGCAGAGTAAGTTCAGAGTAGGTCCTCACAGGATCGAGATGTAGAACAACGTTCATTTTATTTTATAAATTTTCTTCCTTTTTTTCCCTTAAAAAATATTTAAACAAAAATAAGAGCACTTCGCTAAAATGGACGATAAAGAACGCCTTTGTCAGGCAGTATATTTATGATATAACAATAAACAAAGGGATTCATGTGGGTCTGTTAGTCTGTACTGGAGGGGGAGAAGGGGGAGAATGACAGCAAGGGAAGGAAGGTAATGGAAATGAATGTATAGAGAGGAAGGGGGGAGGGAAAGGAAAGCAAACACCCGATCAATGCTAAAAACGGCGAGACATTCAGAGACGTGAATGAAGCACAAATGTTTTTTTTTTATGAAATGCAGAATAAAAAATAAAACGAGAGAGAAACAAGACGATACATTAACGAACTACAAAGGTACTAAGAAATTATATGCTGTAAACACTTAATACCCCTGACAATTTTACGTAACGAAGTAAGAAGGTACTTGAAAAATAATATCATCCTGCAGGGTATTAAACAGCAGATGTTTCATGTCTTATATGAACAGTCAGACTGATGACCACGTATTTAAAATTAATTTATAATAGATTCAAAATAGTCATGGAAGATTGGTAAATATAAATACAGATATAGATATATATATATACACACATAGATAGAGTGTACATTGTGAAATGCACATACAGATATATATTTTTAAATGCAAATATATCATAGATGCACGATCCATATATCCCAGATGAAGATTTAAATATGTATAAATATGTCTGAACAGTCAGACTGATGACCAAGTATTCAAAATTAATTTATAATAGATTCAAAACAGTCATGGAAGATTGGTAAATATAAATACAGATATAAATATATATACAGACATAGATAGAGATATACAGTGTGAAATGCACATACAGATATAGATTTTTAAATGCAAATATATCATAGATACACGCTCCATATATCCCAGATGTAGATTTAAATATGTATAGATATAAATATAGATATGAATACAGATATATAGATGTAAATTACGAAATGTACATGTATATAGAGATATAGATATCTGAATGCATATATACTAGATACATGTTTCATAAATCTTACTGCACCTTACTGGGATCTGAGTAATCTATAAGGTTATGTTCTCACAGTATCAAGATATTGTATAAACACAATTATTTAGTTTTCTCCATTTTCCCTTTTTTAATAGTTACCCCCACCCCAAAAAAAAAGTAAAAATAAGATATACTTCCCCTAAAGGTATAGGTATAGAGATAATGATGAGACGTATATTCGAGAACTATACTGACTATAGAGAATTTCTTGATATAATTATGTAAATTATTTATGGTGTAGATATGAATAAAGGATTATCGTAATACATGTTAGTCTGCGTTGGAAAGGGAGAGAGAAAGGTAGCAAGGTGAGGAAGATAATGGATAGAAGTGTTTGCAAAAAGGGAAGGAAGGAGGAAGAGGAAGATAAACACACACCCAATTACAACATAACTGCGATATATCCAAATAGTTACAATTATAAACGAAACAAAAAATAACAAGACCATACTTTAGCGGAAAAGGGAAGTCTGTGTATTAAAGAGTCTTTCAACCAAAAAGTTAAGTAATGAATGTCACTAATTGAGGGAATACAAGAATATTGCTAATGAAGATCCACGTATACTACCTTTTTATCTCAAACTTTGACTGCGAGACTGATGTCGACGTATTCATATTCCGAATCAATTTATAACAGATAAAACACAGACCGAATAGAAATGCGAAACAGTATTGGAATAAAGGAAAAGAGACAAGGACATGACGTGGGAAGATTGGTCAAACAAAACAGGTCACAACAGACGCAGAGAGGCCAGCTTGGGTTGAAAAGAAGTCAAAACGAAATCAAACAATCAGCTTAAATACAAGTTTGTATGGAACTCTATCAGTTATTTTACCTACATCCATCTGTTCATAAATCTGTTTTCCTACTTATCTGTCTAGTCATTCACAGGTGATTTCATATTAGTATCTTGATAGATAGATAGATATAACAGCAAGCACTAACAGACAGATACATAACCTGTCACATAGTTAAAGATGAATTCGCTGAGAGGCATAGAGGTAATGACGAGAGGTTTGTAAAAAGAAAAAAAATGGGTTACAGAAAATGCTTTTGTTACTAGTACAGTTATGCAGTATATCTACGGTGTAACGATGGACAAAAAGATTAATATAATTCACGTGGATCTGTTAGTCCTTGCTGGAGAGGAAGAAGATAACAGTAAGGGAAGGAAAATAGATAACATGAGTGTATAGAGAGAAGGAATAGGAATGTAAACACCAGATTAATGATGAAAACAGCGAGACATCCAGAGACATGGACAAAACACAAAAGAAAATAGAAATAAGATGATAGAGACATGTCAGCAATTATCAACCTACCATCATTCACAACTAAACACTTATTAATATACATGAAACAATTTCAAAATTTTTCCTTGGTCAACTTGGCATAACCTTTTGAAGTACTACTTCGTTATTCAATAACCAGACTGATGACCACGCGTTCACATTCAGACCAATTTTTTAACAGATTCTAAATATGTATCGATCGGAAATATAAAATAGTAATGGAGTAAAGGGAAAGACGAAATACCATGTCGTGTGAAAAAATGCAAGTCAAAAGAGACGTACATAGGCCATTTTTTTTAAGTCAAAGCGAAAAATAAAAAAATCTGTTGAAAAATAATTTTGTATGGAACTCTGTCAACGTTTCTGCCTGTAGATCCACTCGTCTATTCATATATCTATTTTCCTATTTATATTTTTATCTGTCTAGGATCTATAAGGTAGATATTACACATAGATATATACACAAACACTCATATATACGAACACGTTTCTGTAATAGATAGGTAGTTTGATATATACTTTCACAATGATAAATAGATTGATAGATAGATGGATAGATAAAACAACAATCAATGACAGATAGATAGATAGATAGATATCCAGTTA
>NC_091563.1:32057280-32062280 GCF_042767895.1 Penaeus vannamei
GGGGGGGGAGGGGAAAGGGAAGTACGGAGGGAAAGGGGGAAAAGTGGAGGGAAGGAAGGAGGAGGGAGGGAGGGAGGGAGAAGGGGATTTCAGGGAAGGAGGAGGAGGGAGGGTGAGAGAGAGAGAGAGAGGGAGAAGAGGGTGAAGCGCATGACAGGGAGGGAGGAGGAGGGAGGGTGAGAGAGAGAGGGAGGGAGAAGAGGATGACAAGGAGGGAGAGAAGAAGGAATGGAGCGGGAAGGAGGGAGAGGAAGAAGGGGGTAAGGAGGGAAGTAGCGAGGGATGGTGAAAGGGGTGGGGTAGGGGGAGGGTAGGAGTATATGAGGGAAGGAGGGAGTAGCAGTCACGGGCCAAGGAAGGGAGAGTGAAGGGAGGGAAAGACGGAGAGGGCGATAAGTTGGAGGCAGACGAGGAAGGGTGGAAGAGAGACGGAGGGAGATAGGGCGGGGGTAAAGGAAAGAGGGAGAAGGAGAATGGTAAGGGGAGGGAAGGAAGGAAAGTGGAAAAGGAGCGAACAAAAAAAACGAATTAGAGAAGGAGGTGGGAAAATGGGTGAGAACTGAGAAATGGAAAACAAGGACGTAATGAATAGAAGAGATAGAGAAGAAGAGAGAGGAGGATCAGAGGAGGAAGGGGAAGTGACATGGGAGAGGGTTGTGGAAGGGGGGAAGGGAGTGTAAGTGAACCAAGATTGCCAATAAACACGAACTCAGCCCCCACACCCCCAACCCACCCCCCCTACCCAAAAAGGTATCAAAATGTTCGAGGTTTCGGGATGCTATAAGAAAATAATAATAATGATTATGATAATGATAACAATAATAATAATGATATCAATAATGATAATAATAATAATAATAATGATAATAATAATAATAATGATAATAATAATAATAATAATAATGATAATAATAATAATGATAATAGTAATAATAATGCTAGTTATAATGCTAATAATAATGATAATAATAATGTTAATAATAACAAAATGCAATAAAAAAAAACAAATACAAAACTTATATCACTATAACAGCAACGAATACAATTACCGAAACCCTTGGTAATATTATCAAGCTACCGCAATGTAAACAAACCGCCCCTTTCTTCCGACCGACGACACCATATCACCATAATGACGATATAGTGATGGAGTGACCCTGAAGAGCAATCACACGTGACCCGGCCTGCTGGAATGTGATGGACTTCCCCCCCCCCCCCCGCAGGTCGATGGGGCACCGCTGGGTCATCCCAGATATGCGAGGTCGATAGCAATTATTACTTGGAAATTCGCTGATATGCTAATGAGCTTGTTCCGCCAGCCGCCGGTCGGCCTCGGGAGAAATTAGAAAAAGAGGAATGTCAACTTTGCTCTTCTGAAGAGATGTGGCTCCATTTTTGCGGGATGAATATGCATATATTTGTGTGAGTGTGTTTGTGTGTGTTTGGGTGTGTGTGTGTGTGTGTGTGTGTGTGTGTGTGTGTGTCTGTGTGTGTGTGTACATGTGTTAGTACGTATGACAGTGTATATACACACACACACCCACATACACACACACACGCATATATATATCCATATCTATCTATCTATCTATCTATCTATATTTATTTATTTATTTATTTATTTATTTATTTATTTATTTATTTATTTATTTATTTATTTATTTATTTATTTATTTATTTATTTATTTATTTATATACATATATGTATATATGTATGTATGTATGCATGTATGTATATGCACATATGATTATATTCCCTTATTCCTTTTTGTATCGAATATAGTATCGATGGACAGGTCGCACAGCTGCAGTGGTGATGCGAGAGGCAGTACTGTATCACAAATGAATGGGTTTAACATGTATTTCGCATTGAAATCGTGTTATGGATATAGTAGTTTGAAAGACATTACATTTCGTGTTTTTTTCTAATCGCAAATGTGTACGAATAGATCTTTATTAGACGAAACAAAACACGATTGTTGTCCTTTCAATTGGTCGATCCTGTAGGACTTTGAAATCTTCAATTGCGTCGCAGTTTTATTCGAAAATCAATTATCAGCTGTGTGTTCGAGTGATGTTTACTCTTTTAATTCAAGGTAATAGTTCACTTTTCTGATGCTGCTCGTCCGCTTGCACTTGAAAAATGCTTGAAAACAGCGCAAAAAAAAGAAGAACAGAAAGTTTCGCTTTGCCATAATGCAGAGAAAAGTTTCGAAAGTTGCGCTTTAATGCCAAAAGCTCTAGGATCGAGTCTCTGTTTCTGTGTTTGTCTGTTTGTTTGTATGGCTGACTTGGTGTGTGTCTGATGGTCTGTGCTTGTGTCTGTCCGTCTGTCTGTCCGCCATGTGGCTGTGTGTCTGTGTAATCGTCTGCTTGCTTGACTATATGTTTCATTGCTTGTCTACCAGTTTATTATTTGCTAGCCCGTCTGCCTTACTGTCTTTGTGACTGTTTGTTTGACTTAGAGGTGATCTACTTTTCTGATTGTCTAGTATGCATATTCGGATGCCTATCTGTGCGCATACATACATACATACATCTCTCTCTCTCTCTCTCTCTCTCTCTCTCTCTCTCTCTCTCTCTCTCTCTCTCTCTCTCTCTCTCTCTCTCTCTCTCTCTCTCTCTCTCTCTCTCTCTCTCTCTCTCTCTCTCTCTCTTCCTCCCTCTTGTTCATTTTTAATTAGTAACAGAGATAATACTGATGTTACTGCTGCTACTAATGATAATGGTAAGGGCAATAGTGATAATGGTAACAAAGAAATAAAAAATTAAAACAATGAAAATAATATTAAAAACTATGGTTATTATCATCTTTATTACCATCCCCATTAGTATCATTATCATTATTTTTGTTATTATCATTAGTGGTAGTAGTGTCTTAGTTGTTATTGTTACTATTATCATTATTATTGTCACCATTGTCATCATCATCATCATCATCATTATCCTCATCATCTTCATTATCATCATTGCTACCACTATTTTCATTATTATTACTATTATCACTATCATTATTATCATCATCATAATTAGTATGATCATTATTACTACTATTATTCGTACTATTATTACCATTGCTATTATCATTGTTATCTTTATCATTATTACTATTATAATTATTATTATTTTTATTACTATTATTATTACTATTATTATTAACATCATAATCATTACCATTATCGTTATTGTTATTCTTATCATTATCAGCAACATCACTATCATCATTATTATCATCATCATGATCATATCCCTAAAGCCAAAAACCTGCAAAAAACAAAAACAAAAAAAAGAAGAAAAACATAGAAAAAAGAAGAAAACTAAAAAAAAAAAAAATTCAAACAAAATACCTACAGACAGACACAAAAAAAAGAAAAAAAAAAAGAAAGAAAAAAACATGAACCCTAATTGCACAAATCTATTGGTAAATGACATCCGTAATGAGGTGTTTGTCGCTTTATGTACTTCTTTTGTAAAGCGACTCTGTCTTAATTATCCTAACCTAAATGAGTGTGTCGCCAACAGCTGTTTGGCGTCATTAGGAAAGGGGAAAAAATGTTGGCCGAAGGGGGGGGTGCTGTGGGGGTTGATTGGGGGGGAGGGGGGGGGGGGAGAGGGAGGAAAGGGGGGGGGAGTTGGGGAAGGACGGAGGACGGAGGGAGGGAGGGAGGAAAGGGGGTGGGGTGGGGAGTTGGGGAAGGACGGAGGGCAGAGGGAGGGAGGGAGGAAAGGGGGTGGGGTTGGGGGTTGGGGGTGGAGGGGGGGGAGGGGAAGTGAGGGAGGGAGGAGAGTGGGTGGGTGGAAGGGGAGACTGAGGTATTTTTGCTTGAGGTCTCTTTTTCTTTATTTCTTTCTTTTTACGTTTTCTCTGTGCTTCCGTTTCGGTTATTCG
Source organism: Penaeus vannamei (assembly GCF_042767895.1). Lineage (NCBI taxonomy): Eukaryota > Metazoa > Arthropoda > Malacostraca > Decapoda > Penaeidae > Penaeus > Penaeus vannamei. Next base: position 32,061,170 of record NC_091563.1, read on the forward strand.
TGTATACGTATATACTGCGTTGTCTGTCTGTCTTTGGCTCTGTCTTTCTGTCTCTGACTGTCTGTCTGTCTGTCTGTCTCTCTCTCTCTCTCTCTCTCTCTCTCTCTCTCTCTCTCTCTCTCTCTCTCTCTCTCTCTCTCTCTCTCTCTCTCTCTCACTCATTTTTCCCTTCTCTTTCTTACTGATAAATTTTATTTCCAATTTTCCTTCCCTCAAGTATTTCCTTCTTTCTCTCTTTCTTACTTACCTGGCTGCTTTACTGGGGTTCCTTTCTTCCCCTTTCTTTATCTTTCCTTCCCCTCCCTCCTTTTTCATACATTTTATTTTTCCCTCCTTGTTATACATTTTCATCTTCCTTTCTAATCTTTCTCTTCCTTTCTAACCTTTTTCCTAATTTGGAAGAAAAATGTCAAGGCAAATATAGGGATATTTTTTATGATGGTCTTAATTGAAAGATGTCCCGTTATAGCGAGGGAACACGTGACTTGGAACCCTGTTAATTGTTAATGAAATAAGGATAATGTGAACATCAGGGAGAGATAATGTTGTTCGGGTGAACTTTGTTGTATTACTTTCAGCATATTCTTGTTTCTAAAGATTTTTTTAAGAAATGATAAAAAACTAGTTAAAATATCCCGTCATAATGGCAATTGTCTACAAATATGAAAAATAAAAGATGAAAAGATGAATAAAAAATATATATATCGTAGAGAAATTTACAAAGATTAACGAAAAAAGACAATTTGTTTCTGGTCATATCGACTTTCTAGGAACAAACATAATACACAACAAACTCCCTCGTTCTCTCCTTCCCTTAACCATCAGAACCACAACGAAACTACCTGCGGTTTCTAACGAGGACCAGCCAACCATCCGAAAATCTGCCGCTGCTAGTTTCAGCCACAAAAAAGCAGTTCACTCCCCACGCTTAATTTCACGTCGGGAAATCAAAACCTGGTGTCATGGCGTTACATCTGCCGGCTACTGTGCGTCTCGTCACGGGATGGGCGACTGCATTCCTCGCTGCTTTGGCCCAGTTCGAACTCCGCTGGTCGATTGCAACAGTTGTTCGGGAGATCGCTGCATCTGGTCGGGGTTTTAAATATGTATG
>NC_091563.1:32072280-32079780 GCF_042767895.1 Penaeus vannamei
AACCCCCTCCTTTTCTCTCTCACTCTAAACCCCCTCACTCTTTCTCACTCTAACCCCCTCACTCCCATTCTAGTCCCCTCCCCCTCTCTCTCACTTTACTTTCTTCCCCTTTCTCTCACTCTAACCCCCCTCTCTCTCTCTCACTCTCACCCCCTCACTCTCTCTCACTCTAGTTTTCTCCCACTCTCTCGCTCTAATTTCCTCCCTCTCTCATTCTAGTCCCCTCCCCCCTCTCTCTCACTCTACTTTCTTCCCCTTTCTCTTTCACTCTATCCCCCTCCCTCTCTCACTCTAGTCCCTCCCCCTCCCCCTTACTCTAACCCCTCCTTTTCTCTCTCACTCTAACCCCCTCACTCTTTCTCTCTCACTCTACACCCCCTCACTCTTTCTCACTCTAACCCCCTCACTCTTTCTCTCTCACTCTACACCCCCTCACTCTTTCTCTCTCACTCTACACCCCCTCACTCTTTCTCACTCTAACCCCCTCACTCTCTCATTCTAGTCCCCTCCCCCTCTCTCTCACTCTACTTTCTTCCCCTTTCTCTTTCACTCTATCCCCCCCCCCGCTCTCCCTCTGGTCCCTCCCCCTCTCCCTTACTCTAACCCCCTACTTTTATTTCTCACTGTAACCCCCTTCACTCTCTCTCACTTTAGTCTCTCTCCTTCTCTCTTTCACTCTAGTTTTCTCCCACTCTGTCTCGCTCTAGTTTCCTCCGCTTGTGAGTGTGAAGGAAAATCTACAATCAGAGGACTTTTTCGAGTCCCTGTGTAGTCTCCTGGGATCTGGTTTCTTTTTCTCTTCCCCTTTATCTCTCGTTTTCTTAATTTCTCTCTGTCTATATTTTTGTTTGGTTGACTCTATCTCTGTCTTTGGCTTTGCCTCTGTCGCTGTTTCTTCCTCGTTAACTCACACACTCATTTATTCTGTGTTGTTTTATCTCTCTCTCTCTCTCTCTCTCTCTCTCTCTCTCTCTCTCTCTCTCTCTCTCTCTCTCTCTCTCTCTCTCTCTCTCCCTCCCTCCCTCCCTCCCTCCCTCCCTCCCTCCCTCCCTCCTTCTCCTTTCTCCTTCTCTCTCTCTCTCTCTCCTTCTCTTTTCCTCTCCTTCTCCCTCCTCTCTCTCCCCCCACCTCTCCCTCCCCCTACCCCTTCCTCTCACCCTCCCTCTCCACCCATCTATTCAACCTCCTTTCCTCCCTCCTATCATAATTTCTTCATTAACCTTTCACACTTCTTCGAAGACTTTGCTCATTAATGTTATTTTCTCGACCCCGGCCTTCTTAATCTTCTCCTAATACGTAATTCGGTGAATAATTATCGAGTTGACTTTTAAGGAAATTTCCAAGGAGGTGGCTAGCTATTCTCAAGGGCGGGCCAAGCACCTGTTTCGTGGAAGCGTCTTAGAATTATTTTTTTAAAATTTGATTCGTGATAAGGAAACAATAGTGAAAATGATAGTGGTAATGATGATAATGGTGAGTGTAATGATATCAACTTTAAAAAAGTCGATTCGTGATAAGGAGACAATAGTGAAAATGATAGTGGTAATGATGATAATGGTGAGTGTAATGATATTAACTTTAAAAAAGTCGATTCGTGATAAGGATGTTGTGGAATAATGATGGTGGTGGTGGTGACAATGGTGGTGATGATAATGATAGGAATGATAATAATGATAGCGGTAATGATGATAATGGTGAGTGTAATGATATTAACTTTAAAAAGTCGATTCGTGATAAGGAGGTTGTGGAATAATGATGGTGGTGGTGGTGACACTGGTGGTGATGATAATGATAGGAATGATAATAATGATAGTGAAAATGATAGTGGTAATGATGATAATGGTGAGTGTAATGACATTAACTTTAAAAAAGTCGATTCGTGATAAGGAGGTTGTGGAATAATGATGATGGTGGTGACAATGGTGGTGATGATAAAGAGAGGAATTATAATAACAATAGTGATGATGATAATGATAGTGGTAATGATGATAATGGTGAGTGTAATGATGTTAACAATGATGGTAGTAATCATCATAGTAACAGTACATCAATATTCCTCTTCCACCATCCCCAACTCCTACTGTACCCCCTCATCTCCCTCTTCTCCTCCTCCTCCTCCTCCTCCCCCTTCCCCTCACCTCCCTCTCCTCCTCCTCCACCTCTTCACCTCCTCCTCCTCCTCCTTCACTTCACCTCCCTCTCCTCCTCCTCCTCCTCCACCTCCCTCTTCTCCTCCTCCTCCTCCTCCTTCCCCTCATCTCCCTCTCCTCTTCCAGCTCCTCTCTCTTCACCTCCTCCTCCTCCTCCTCCTCCATCCCCTCACCTCCCCCTTCTCCTCCACCACCATCTACCCTACCCCCTTCTCCTCCTCTTTCTCCTCCTCCTCCACCCCCTCACCACCCCCAATTTCTCCACCCCTCCGCCCCCTCTCTCTTTCCTAATTTGACCTCGTCCCGCCATTAACTAGCACGGACAGGTGGCGTTCTTACCTGACCTTTGGGAATCAGGAGAAAGGTCAGCAAAAGTGAAGTAAAACAGAAAACTTTCACACCAAAATAGGTATAACAAATACATGTTATTTATATATATATATATATATATATATATATATATATATATATATATATATATATATATATATATAGAGAGAGAGAGAGAGAGAGAGAGAGAGAGAGAGAGAGAGAGAGAGAGAGAGAGAGAGAGAGAGAGAGATAAATATATATATATATATTTATATATATAGATAGATTTATATATATATATATATATATATATATATATATATATATATATATATTTATATATATATATATATATATATATATATATATATATATATATATATATATACATAGAATAATCATCACCATTATCATCATTGTCATCATCATCTTTCTCCTAATAATAATAATAATCAGAATCATCATCACCATTATCATCATTATCATCTTCCTCCTCTTCCTCATAATCATCATCATATCCCCCTCCTCCTCCTCATCATCATCATCATCATAATCATCATCATATTCCTCATCATCATAATCATCGTCATCATCATCATCATCATCATCATCATCATAATAATAATAATTAATAATAAAATAATAATAATAATAACAATAATAACATCATCATAATCATAATCATCATCACCATTATCATCACCTTCCTCCTCCTCCTCCTCATCATCATCATCATCATCATCATCATCCTCATCTTCATCCTCCTCATCCTCCTCCTCATAATCATCATCACCATCATCATCATCATCATCATCATCATCATCATCATCATCATCCTCATCCTCATCATCATCCTCATCATCATCATCATCATCATCATTATCCTCACCATTATCATCATCATCATCACCTTCCTCCTCATCCTCATCATCCTCATCACCATCATCACCATTATCATCATCATCATAAGTACCATGACAATGCCTCGGGAGCGCTTGCCATCCCATCCTTCCCGCGGCCATGTTGCAGCTGGAAATCCTCTGCTTTGATCAACATTGCGCGGTTTCAAGGACAGGGTCGTGTTTGGTTGAATAAAAACATGACTTTCAATTTTCTTTTCTTTTCTGCGGCGTCTATCTCTTTTTCTTTTCTTTTTTTTTCTTTCTCTCTCTACCTCTCTCTATCTATCTCTTTCTCTCTATCTATCTATTTATCTATCGATCTCTTTCTTTCTCTCTCTCTCTATCTATCTATTTATCTATCTCTCTCTCTCTCTCTCTCTCTCTCTCTCTCTCTCTCTCTCTCTATATATATATATATATATATATATATATATATATATATATATATATATATATATATATATATATATATATATATTTATCTATCTATCCATCTATCTATCTATCTCTTTCTCTCTCTCTTTTCGATAGGGAATGTGAATGATCATGATGATAGGTCTTATTAAATCGTGTGAGAAAATATCTCAAGGATAAGCAAGAAAATCTAAGGAAGATCAGTAGATGCCCAAAATAACAACAATCATTAATAACAATAGCGACAACAACAACAAATATCAGTAATAATGAGAATAGAAATTTGTTTTTAAAAAATGACTACAATACTATGAAACAAGTCTAATAACAAATACAGTAACAACAATAAGGACAACAACAACAACAATAAGAATAACAACAGTGACGAAAGATACAACACAATAACATCATAAACAAGAAGAACATTAACAACAACAAAAAACATTAACAAAGACAGCCGATAATCTCAAACGCATGTGAAATTACACAATAACATTCACACATTTCCATTCGTGTCATGTTTTTGTCCCAGAATCACGTGATCTGCATGTCTCTAACATTAGTACTCGTGTTTTCTCCCAGTGACCCGCAATCAGATGACCTGCCTTGTGAAATTACTACGCCCTCAAACAAAGCCAAACCCGTTTTAACTCCTTAACGCCCAAAAAATGAAAGAGAGGTAAAAAAAAAAAATAAAAAATAAAAGATTATACATTCCTTATAAGCGAGTTGGCTGCAATACCCCTGGATAACCCTGCCCTTCCTCCCTCCCCTCCTCCCCCTGGAACAGCCCTTCTCCCCTCCTCCCCTGGGTCTGCTACCCTCCCCCTCTCCCCTCCCCCCCTGGGTCTGCTACCCTCCCCCTCTCCCCTCCTCCCCTGAAATTGCCTCCCTCCCTCCCCGACCTCCCTTGGAATTGCCACCCCTCTCCCTCCTCCCCTTGGTCTGCTACCCCCCCCCCTCACGGTTCACCTGCGTGGCAAAAAGTGGTTTCCGAGACGCTCTGGCCGAGTAAATGGAGCTAGAGTTGCTCAACTCTACCCTTTGCTCCCCCTCCCCTCCCTCCTCCCCTCCCCCTTGCCTATCCCTTCCCCTTCCCCTTCCTCATTCCTCTCGTCTTTCCCATTCCCCTTTTCCCTCCGCCCTCCCCCCTTCCTCCTTCTCTCTCTCTCTCCTTTATCCTCTTTTCTTTTTCTTCCAATTACCGGCTTCCCTCCATCTCCCTCGCAACCTACTTCTTCTCTAATTTCTTTTTCATATTCCCTTCTCTTACACCTTCTCTCTTGCCTACGTCTCTGCCCACTCCACTCACCCTGCTCTTCACTCTACACCCTTTCCCACCATCTCTCTTCTCCCACCTTTTCTCTCTACCTATCTCCTCCCTTCCCCCTCCCATCTTCCCTTCCCTTCCCTTCACCCAATCCCTTTCCCATCCTCCCCTTCCCTTCTCACCTTCCCCTTCCCCTTCCCTTCCATCTCCCCTTCCCTTCCCTTCTCCCCATCCCTTTCCCATCCTCCCCTTCCCTTCCCTTCTCCTTTCCCATCTCCCCTCTCCCCTCTCACCTTCCCCTTCCCCTCTTCCCTTCCCTTCCCACCTCCCCCTCCCCCTTCCTACTGTCTCATTCTCTCATCCCCATCAAACAGAAACAAATAAATATTCCTTAATACACTGAAACATAACTTCAGCCAACGACCCACAGAAAAAAAGAGATTCCAAAACTAAGGCACCATGTTACGTGTTCACCTCTTGCGTAAGGGAACTTGCAATAACTCTTTCAATTGCAACAAGACTAGGGCCGCTACCACACCCTTTTCCCTACCCATCCTGCCAGACTATCGGAAACTTGAGAAAAAAAATCTCAGACGGGGCCACGTGAAGCAACGGGTGTGATGTAGAATATATTCGCATGAAGCAAGGTTGGGTATGACCTTGGCACAGAGAAGGTACGAGATTGCTAGAGTGACCTTAACTTACGCTCTAAAAAGTTCATTAAATCGAGTCTTTTACCAATTAACGCGATAATCTTAATGAAAGTAGAGTCAATAAGCTTAATGGAATAAATAATGAAATACACCTTTCTCGAATCAAACTGAAGTAAAATTTTCTTTCACATATCTACGTCTATATCTATCTATCTATTCATTTATTTATTTATCTATCTAAGTACCTATCTATCTGTCTATCTATCTATCTATCTATCTGTTTATCTCTCTCTCTCTCTCTCTCTCTCTCTCTCTCTCTATCTATCTATCTATCTATCTATCTATCTATCTATCTATATATATATATCTATATATATATATATATATATATATATATATATATATATAAATATATATGTATGTATATATATATATATATATATATATATATATATATATATATATATATATATATATATATATATATATATATATGTGTGTGTGTGTGTGTGTGTGTGTGTGTGTGTATGTGTGTGTGTGTGTGTGTGCGTGTGTGTGTGTGTGTGTGTGTGTGTGTGTGTGTGTGTGTGTGTGTGTGTATGTGTGTGTATGTATGTATGTAAACCCGCCTAAACTAATCAGGTTTTCCCAATCAAGTGCGAGCAAAGACACTAAGACACGACTCTAAATTAATGTTCTTCTCACACGCTCACTTCTCGCCTCTCTGGCTCAACTTAGCAACTCGGACATGGAAACACTGTAATTGTTCACATAAACCTGTTCGTCTGTTCTTGTTTTACAGTTACGCTTCTCCCTCTTCCAACTCCCGCACACTAACAAGATTACAAAGAACGGATAACTTCGAGAACAAAGATCCTGCCAAACACGTGATCTAGTAAAAGTCATAACAAAGAATTATAGTAGTTGTAAATATAACAGTACTCTTTGACATAGAAATCATGTCAAATAGAACTTTATTGAACTCGTAATTCAAGAAAAAGAACACATATTTTGCAGAATTATTTTTATAGAACTCATAAAACTTTTCATTGATTTAGCTCAGGAAACCCTAAAAATAGATGGACGAATGGAGGAAGAACGACAAGGTAGATAGATAGAGATAGATAAAGAGAGAAAAAGGGAGAGAAGGAGAGAGAGAGAGAGAGAGAGAGAGAGTGAGAGAGAAAGAGAGAGAGAGAGAGAGAGAGAGAGAGAGAGAGAGAGAGAGAGAGAAAGGGAGGAAAGGAAAAAAGCGAAGAAGGGAGGAAGGAAGGGAGAAAGGGAGAGTAAAAGGAAAAGGAAAAGGGACAGAGAAAAAGAGAGAGAGAAAAGAGAGCGGGTAAAGATAGAAGGAGAGGTCGAGAAACAGAGAGCAGATACAAAAAGAGCAGAAAAAAGACAAGAGAGAGAGAAAGAGATAGACAAAGAGACAGACAGGAAGACAAACAGAAAGACAGAAAAACAAACAGACACACAGAGAGACAAGGAACCAACGAACTTTCCAAAACAAGAAGCAAAAAGTTCCAAGGCAAGCGAGTCCAGTAGTATTGTTCCCATATGTATGCGACACTGTACCGTACCATACCGCACCGTACCGTAGAGTCTCCAATGGGGCAGTTATTTCACATAACTATCCCGGGAAATGGCTTTAAATTCCTTTTTCCATTACCAAGTATAGTACAAGGAGAAAAGGCAGCTGTCCAGGGAATTGAAAATCATTTCTAATTCTTTCTTGAAAATAATTTTCTTTCGTTACATTAGCTATTGAATTCAAATGTGAGCATAATGGCAAAATTACA
>NC_091563.1:32087280-32092280 GCF_042767895.1 Penaeus vannamei
ACCCGGAACAGCGCCCTCGACACCCTCCCTCCCTCCCTCCCTCCCTCCCTCCCTCCCTCCTTCCCTCCCTCCCTCCTTTCCATCTTTTCCTCATTGCCTTCCGCGTGTTCTTTCGTTCTCCTTCCTTCCCTCCCTCCCTCCTTCTCTCCTTTCCATCTTTTCCTCCTTGCCTTCCGCGTGTTCTTTCGTTCTCCTTCCTTCCCTCCCTCCCCCCTTCTCTCCTTTCCATCTTTTCCTCCTTGCCTTCCGCGTGTTCTTTCGCTCTCTTCCCTCCTTCCTTCTCTCCCTCCCTTCCTTCCTCTCTCCCTCCCTAAATTCCTTCCCTCCCTCCTTCCTTTTCTCTTTTTCTCCTCGACGTCAGCGTCTTCTTTCGCTCTCTCCCTCCTTCCCTCCCTTCCTCCTCTCCCCCTTTTTCCTCCTCACACTCCGCGTTTTCTTTCGCTCTCTCCCTCCCTTCCCTCCCTCCCTCCTTTTCTCTTTTTCTCCTCGCCCTCCGCGTATTCTTTCGCTCTCTCCTTCCTTCCCTCACTCCTTTCCCTCCCTTCCTCCTTCTCCTTTCCTCTCTTCATTTTTCTTATCTTTCTCCCTCCTTCCTTCCCTTCCCTTATTCCCCTCACTTACTCTTTCTCTCCCTTCCTCCTTCCCTTACTTCCTCTTCGTTTTCCCTCATTCATTTCTCCCTCCTTCTCTCTTCCCTTCCTCCTACCCTCCTCACATTCCTCCCCCTTCCCTCGTTACCCTTCTTCCCTCCCTCTCCCCTTGCTCTCCTCCATCTTCTTTTCTTTCCTCCTTCCTTCCTTCCTCAAACGACCCCTTCTCTCCTCATCCTCCTCACCCTCCTTCCCTCCGCGCCTCCCTCCACTCTCCTTCCCTCTGTACATTTCCCCTCCCTCTCTCCTGACTATCCTTCCCTCCCTCCTCACATTCCTCATCCCCTCTCTCTCCTCATCCTCCCTCCCTCCCTCCCTCCCTCCCTCCCTCCCTCCCTCCTCACCCTCCCTCCTCACATTCCTCACCCCCTCTCTCTCCTCATCCTCCTTCCTTCCCTCCCTCCCTCCCTCCTTCCCTCCCTCCCCCCCTCCTCACATTCCTCACCCCTCTCTCTCCTCATCCTCCTTGCCGCCCTCCCTCCCTCCCTCCTTCCCTCCCTCGCGCCCTCCCTCCCTCCCTCCTCACATTCCTCATCCCCCTTTCCTCCCACCCTCCTCCCTCCCTCCCTCTCTCCCTCCTCGCCCTCCTCCCCTACCCCTCCCACCTTTCCCTCTGCGCAGACCGACCAAAGGCGAGCCCGCACTGCGCATCCATCTGTCTTTGTTCTTTTGTTTCCCAGCGTTTGATCTCCGCGCGGGATTGCTATTCCTGTTCTATATCAATGACACTGATAAATCACGCTCTAAATTCATCAGAGAACATTAATTTCTTTCTCTCCCTCTTTCCTCTTTTTTTCTCTCTCTACCCTTCTCTCTCTCTCTGTCTTTCTCTCTCTCTCTCTCTCTCTCTCTCTCTCTCTCTCTCTCTCTCTCTCTCTCTCTCTCTCTCTCTCTCTCTCTCTCTCTCTCTCTCTCTCTCTCTCTCTCTCTCTCTCTCTCTCTCTCTCTCTCTCTCTCTCTCTCTCTCTCTCTCTCTCTCTCTCTTTTTTGCTCTGCCTTTTAACTATACCCGAATAAGCGGACTCGCGTGCTGGAACAAATTATGAAAATCGTGTAAACAAAACAAAGGATTCCGTAAGATTGTTAGAGACAATTTTCCTTAATTGTTGACATTACTTTTCCTAGTGGAAATTATTAGAGGAAAATTATCATGGGGAACTGGCTTCATGTATCAAACTAGTGTTCGTGTATACAGACTCAGGCACGTGTATATAAACAGGAAATCAATGTACACAACCCGATAAGCAACATAAACACACACACTGTATATAGAAATGCACATATAGACGAAAACACAAACAAACAAACACAAAAACGATAATCTGTACCAACGCCCAAGGAAATGAATACCTCCTGCCTTACACTGCAAACGAACAAACGCACATACACACACACAAACGCACACTACCACCTTCCACACACGCACATGTATACGCCTCCCCCCTTAAACATACATACGTTTATCCCCCCCCCCTTTACACACACACACACACACACACACACACACACACACACACACACACACACACACACACACACACACACACACACACACACACACACACACACACACACACACACACACGTATACACTCCCCCATACACACACACACACACACCTATACGCCCCCCATACACACTCCCTCCCCCTCCCTCCTTCCCTCAGACCCAACCGAGGTCACAAAGGAACGAATCAACACAGACCTCAAAATGCCCTCCATACCCGCCCTCGCCCGCCCTCGCCCGCCCTCGCCCGCCCTCGCCCGCCCTCGCCCGCCCTCCAGTCCGTACTCGATGCCCCCCCTCCTCCCCCTTCCCCCTTCCTCGAGGTCGACCTTGAACCCTTCCATTTTTCAGCTTCTTTTCCTCGCCCTTGAACCTCTCCTCCTCGACTTCTTTGAGTCGGTCCTTGATCGAGATAATTTTTCTTGAATTTAGAGGGAAATTACGGCGGGAAATCGGATGAAAATTGAAGGCTTAATGGGGTAAATCAGAGGCCATGATTATTCATTATTCACACACACGGTTATCTGGCAGACACACACGTGCAGGGAGTATACACGTGAAAGCATGTGCACCGAAACGGACATACACCCACACATATTCCGAAATTGGGATACACACGCGCATATACGGCGCACACACACACACAAAAAAACACACACACAAAGCCACACACGCACACACAAACGCTGAAAAAGACGAACACTCACACACCGATACGAGCATACACACACATATCGAAACTGGGATACACGCACGCATATACGGTACACAAGCAAGCAAGCGCGCACACACACACAGACACACACACACACACACACAAACACACACACAAACACACACATACACACACACACACACACACACACACACAAACACACACACGCACACACACACACGCACACACACACACAAACACACAAACACACACACACACACACACACACACACACACACACACACACACACACACACACATACACACACACACACACACACACACATACTCTTTCCAGCTCCTCCTTAACATTGGGTTGTGACCGCTGGAGGCCACACGCCCAGGCAGGAATTCCCCGTCTCTCTCGCTCTCTTTAACTTTGTGAGGATGTTACACAACGCACTCAAAAACTCTGCACTGAATAACTCGCAAATTCTTATCATCATTCGAGAATATGGAACGGTTATATGTTGTTGTTTTTCTTGTGCTTCTACATCTCTCAAGATTTCATATTTCCGCATATCTTTTTATCTTTTTTGTTCTGTTTTCGTTTTTCTTATACTTCTTTGTCTCTCAAATTGTCATATCTTCTGCATATCTTTTATCTTTCTTATTGTTTTGTTTTCGTTTTTGTTTTTTGTTTTTTGATTTTCTTTGACACGCAACTATATTTCATTCTTCTACTTCTACATACTTCAGTATTTCATATTTTCCCATATACTTTATCCTTCCTAATGTTCTTTTTTTTCCTTTTTTTTTATTTTCTTCGTGAGACAACAATATTTTCCTTCTTATACTTCTACATCTCTAAAGATTTCATATTTTCCTCATATCTTTTATCCTTCCTATTGTTTGTTTTTTTCTTCTTATTTTCTTTTCTTTTTTTCATTTCTTTTTTAAACCATTTTCTTCGTGAGACAATATTATTGTCTTTCTTATACTTCTACATCTCTCAAGATACCATATTTTTTCTCATATCTGATATCCTTCCTATTGGTTTTTGTTGTGTTTTTTTTCTTTTCTTTTTTTTACCATTTTCTTCGTTAGACAACATTATTATCCTCCTTATACTTCTACATCTCTCAAGATACCATATTTTTCTTATATCTTCTATCCTCCCTATTGTTCCATTTATCTTTTTTTTTTTACATTTTCTTCGCGAGGCAACCATATTTTCCTCCTTATACTTCTACATTCAAGATTTCAGATTTACCTCATATCTTCTATCCTCCCTATTCCATTTATCTTTTTTTTTTTTTTTTTTTTTTACATTTTCTTCGTGAGCCAACCATATTTTCCTCCTGCGCAGGTAAGTCTCTCGCATCGCCGGGTCTGAGCTCAAATATTGGGACTTAACCGGTTCAAGGAGTGACTTGCACTGGGAACTGTGACGTCATCTAGATCCTCCTCGCGATTAAGTGATTGGTGAAAAAGAAGGGAGGAGAAGAAATAGACAGGGTGGACTCCTTTACGACCGGCCCCTCGAGACTCCTCCCTTCCTCCCTTCCTCTTCTTCTCTCCTCCTGTCTTCCTCCCTTTCCTCTCCTCCTCCTTTTCCTCTGTTCCTCACTTTCCTATCCTCCTCCCTTCCTCCATTTCCTCCCCTCCTCCCTTTCCTCCGCTTCTACGTTCCTCCCTTCTTCCTTCTCCTCTCCTCCTCCCTTTCCTCCGCTTCTCCATTCCTCCCTATCCTCTCCTCCTCCCTTCCTCCCTTCCCTACCTTCCCTACCTTTCCTACCCTCCTCCTCCCTTTCCTCCCTTTCTCCATCTGCTCTCCTTGGTCTCGCCACTTCTTGATTCCTCTCCTTCTTCCCCCCCCCCCACACTCTCTTCCTACTTCCCTACTTCCCTGTGATATCATATCCTCCCCTACTCCCTTTAATTCTCTCTTCCTTTTCCATTCTTTTCTTGTCTTCCCTCCTTCCATCCTTTGTCCTCTATCCCTCCCCTCCTTCCTTCCCTTCCTCCCTCCCTCCTTCCTTCCCTCCTTCCCTCTTCCCCACCCTACTTCCTTCCTTCCCTCCTTCCCTTTCATCCTCCTTCCCTCCTTCCCTCCTCCTTCCTTCCCTCCTTCCCTTCCTTCCTCTTCCCCTCCTTCCCTCCTTCCCTACCCCCGTCCCTCTCTCCTT
>NC_091563.1:32119780-32132280 GCF_042767895.1 Penaeus vannamei
TGAAAGTGGAATGAGAGGGGAAAGAAAGGAGGGAGGATGAGAGGGAAGGCGAGTGAAAAAGAGGGGAGGAGTGAGACCGAGAGCGAGCAAAGGAGATGGAAAGATACAAAGAATGCGGAAACTGAGCTGAAGAATAGAGAGAGAAAGGAAGAGAGAGACAGAAAGAAAGAAAGAGACAGACAGACAGACAGAAAGAGAGAGAGCAAGAGAATGAAGGAAAGAGAGAGAGGAAGGGATAGACAGAAAGAGAGAGAGCAAGAGAATGAAAGAAAGAGATAGACAGAAAGAGAGAGAGCAAGAGAATGAAAGAAAGAGATAGACAGAAAGAGAGAGAGCGAGAGAATGAAAGAAAGAGATAGACAGAAAGAGAGAGAGCGAGAGAGAAAGACAGAGAAAGAGAGAGAGAGAGAGAGGAGAGACAGAGACAGCAACAGACAAACAGACAGACAGAGTGACCCCTTCTTCCGTTTTTCTCGCAATCGGATTCGAAGAGCAATTTCTACTCAGATTACACTTCATGCACTGAATAATTAGTTGTGTTCCCCCTCCACCCCCCTCTACCCACCCCCTCCACCTACCCCCTCCACCCCCCTCTACCCACCCCCTCCCACCTACCCTCCACCCCCCTCTACCCACTCCCTCTACCCACACCCTCCACCTACCCACCCCTCCACCCCCTCTCACCCACCCCCTCTCATCCCCCTCTACCCACCCCCTCCACCTACCCCCTCCACCCCCCTATACCCACCCCCTCCCCCGCCCCTCCCTACTGGGTTTATTAGGGGAGGAGGGGGAGGGGGGGGTGACTGGGAGAGTCTGTAGGAAAGGACAGGTAGTGGGAGAGACAGTTAGAAATAAAACACAGGTAGTGGACAAAAATGGTTGGGGAAAGTAGCGACGAAGAGATTAGGAAAGAACACAGGAAGTGGGGAAATAAAGTTGTGGAAAACAGAAACGTGAAAAAACATAGGTAATGGGAAAGAAAAACTGTGGAAATCATACCTAAGAAAAGAAAAAAAAAACAGGTAGTGGGACGAAAGCTAAGGAGAAATCAGATCGGAGGAGATTTAAACAAAATAAAAACAAACAAACACAGGTAGTAGGAAGATAAGCGGAGGAGAAGAATTTGCAAAAAAAAAGCACAGGTAGTGGGGCCGTAACTAGGAACAGAGGGGAAGTGATAAGACCAGGAAAACCGAAGGAAACAAAGGACGGTCACTAAACACAGAGAGAAAGGAAGGGACAGGAGGAAAAAATGATAACATGGGAGACGAATCTTGATTACAGAGAGGGGAGAGAGAGAGAGGCGAAGAATAAGGGAAAGAGAGGAAGAGAGGAGAAGGATAAGGGGAAGAGAGGCAGAGAAGGGAAAGATAAGGCGAAGAGGTGAAGAGGAAGGATAAGAGGAGGGGAGGGGAAGGATACGGGGGGAAGAGGAAGAGAGGTGAAGGAGAAGGGGAAGAGAGGAAGAGAGGGGAAAGATAAGACGAAGAGGGGAGAGAGGATAGGAAAGGAAGAGAGGCGACGCATAAGAGGAGAAGAGGCAGAGAGGTAAATGAGAAGGGGAAGAATGGGGAGAGAAAGGGGAGGGAGAAGAGAAAGAAATGGAAAATGGAAGGTGAAAGAGAGGAGACGGAGATACAAAAGAGGATGAGAAAATGAATGAGAAGAAAAAAGAAGAAAAGAGAGACGAGAGAGAAGAGAAAGAGGAAAAAAAGAGAACGTAGAAAAAATGTGAAAAAGAAAGTGAAAAGGAGGAACAAAAGAGGGAGTAGAGAAAGTAAAATGAGAAGGAAAATTAAAAAGAAAGAGAGAAGAGAGATGGGAAAAAAGGAAAATAAAATACGAAAAGAGAGGAGAAGAGGTGAAAGAGCAGAAAAAAAGCGAATGGAGAGTCAGGATAAAGGGATAAAGAGGCAAGCGAGAAGAAAAAGAGGAAACAAAAGAGAGAATTAACAAGGAAAGGGCAGAGATGAGAGGGGAAAGAGACAAAAGGAAATAGAGAAATAGAGAAAGAGGAAAAAGATAGATGAGAGGATAACAAAGGATTGAAAGAGAATGGAGAAAGGAGAGGAAACGAAAATGAGAAAGAGAAAGTAAAAGCTTAAATTATGGATGATGATGTTGAGGAGGAGGAGGAGGAGGAAGAGGAGGAGGAGGAGGAGGAGGAGGAGAAGAAGAAGAAGAAGAAGAAGAAGAAGGAAGATGAGGAGGAAGAGGAGAAGACGACAATGATAACAAAAATAACGAGAAAAAAAGAGAAGCAGAAGATGGAATAGGAAAATAAGGAGAAAGAGGAAGGAAGAAGAGAAGAACAGCAGAGAAAAAAACAATAATATGAACCACAATGCAAAAAATATATACACCACGGTGTCCATTTTCTAAATTTTAAGGTTAAATTTCTTGTCTCTCTTATTTCTTCACTTTTTCACCATTCGATCTCACAACAATGATCACGAATAAAAAAAATGATAATAATAATTAAAATATCAGCTGAATAAAAACACAAAAATAAGAAAAAAAGGATAAAAGAACATTAAAAAAAAAAAAAACGAAAAAGACGAAAGAAAAAAATGAAAAAACAAAAGAAAACAAAAAATAAATAAAAACAAAAGAAAAGAAGAAAATGAAAAAAGACATGAAAAAATGAAAGAAACGAAAACAATGAAAAAAACAGAAGAAAAGGAAAATAGAAAAGAAAAGAAAAGAAGAAAAAAAAGATTATCGTAATGCGCGCTGGCAGCTGCTGGGCGAGCCTTGTCGCGTCTGCTTTGTTCGGACATTTCTGTATCCTTTCTTATTTTGTACTTTTTTATATATATATTTCATGTGTTTTTATTTTGGATTTTTTCTTTCTTTTGTTTGTTCGTTCGTTCGTTTTTGTTTGTCTGTTATTTCTGTTTACTCTTTTCCTGTGTTCTTTGCAATTTCCTTTTTCTCTCGCTGTCATTCTCTTTCTCTCTCTCTTTCTCTCTCTCTCTCTCTCTCTCTCTCTCTCTCTCTCTCTCTCTCTCTACTCTCTCTCTCTCTCTCTCTCTCTCTCTCTCTCTCTCTCTCTGTAACTATCTCTCTCTCTCTCTGTCTATCTCTCTCTCTCTCTCTCTCTCTCTCTCTCTCTCTCTCTCTCTCTCTCTCTCTCTCTCTCTCTCTCTCTCTCTCTCTCTCTCTCTCTCTCTCTCTCTCTCTGTCTGTGTCTCTCTCTCTCACTCTCTGTCTCTCTGTTTCTCTTTCTCTCTGTCTCTCTGTTTCTCTTTCTCTGTCTCTTTCGCTCTCTCTCTTTCTCTCTCTCTGTCTATCTATTTGTGTCTGTTTATTTTAGACTCTCTCTCTCTCTCTCTCTCTCTCTCTCTCTCTCTCTCTCTCTCGATTTCCTTTCGTTTATTCTTCCCCCCTTTTTTTCTCCTTCTCTCTCCTCCATCTCCAACATTTACCAGTCTTTCTTACACTTTTATTCTCTTCCTTTCTCTCCTTCTCTACCTCGCTTCAAGCCAGATTTCTCCATCTCTCACTTTTAATTCCCTCTTTCACACACATGTCCTCCCTACTATTTCTTTCCTTTTATTTCTCCTTTTTATCCAACCTTATTTTTTTTTCTCCTTAAATAACCACTTCTTTGTGCAGTGATCCTCCACATACTAGGAAATCATTACAGCTTCTTTTTTATATGAAACCTCTATCTATTTCAAGAATTCCTCGTAACTGTATGTTCTCTCTCTCTCTCTCTCTCTCTCTCTCTCTCTCTCTCTCTCTCTCTCTCTCTCTCTCTCTCTCTCTCTCTCTCTCTCTCTCTCTCTCTCTCTCTCTTTCTCTCTCTCTCTCACTGCATCTCTCTCTCTCTCTCTCTCTCTCTGTCTCTCTCTCTCTCTCTCTCTCTCTCTCTGCATCTCTCTCGCTCTCTGTCTTTCTTATTCTTCCTCTGGCTCTTCTTTTCTTTCTATTTGTCTATCTATCAGGTTTGTCTGTTTATCTACTCCTTTTTCTTTCTCTTCCTCTCTCTCTCTCTCTCGCGCAGCCTCTCTCTCTCTCTCTCTCTCTCTCTCTCTCTCTCTCTCTCTCTCTCTCTCTCTCTCTCTCTCTCTCTCTCTCTCTCTCTCTCTCTCTCTCTCTCTTTCACACCCACACACAGAACACTGTAAAGAAATACACACAAACAAACACCCACATGCACACACACACACGATCACGCACTAACAAACATACACACACGATCACACATACAAAAACAAACACCAACAAACAAACACTGTCACAAACAAGCAAACAAACACACAAACAAACAAACACACTTTCACAAACAAACACTGTCACAAACAAACAAACCCCCAAACACACTTTCACAAACAAACAAATCCCCAAACACACTTTCACAGACAAACAAACACACTTTCACAAACAAACAAACACACTTTCACAAACAAACAAACACACTTTCACAAACAAACAAACACACTTTCACAAACAAACAAACACACTTTCACAAACAAACAAACACACTTTCACAAACAAACAAACAAACACACTTTCACAAACAAACAAACACTGTCACAAACAACCCCCCCCCAAACAAACACCCACACAAACACGACGACGATTCTCAGAACGGAACATCCCGAAGGAAATTACAGGGTGTGCTGGGAAGTGCAAATGATTCGCTGCATCGTTGCAAATCCTTCTAAAATCTGCTGATGAATAGCAATTTAATCAAACATGCAGATTTTTTTTCGTATTTATGAAAAAAAATGTATATATTTTATTACATTAACGCGGTCGCAAGCTGGGTAGGAAATATTGTTGTTGTTGTTGTTGTTGTTGTTGTTGTTTTTACTTCTTCCTGTTCTTCCTTCTTGTTTTTGCTTGTTCTTCTTCTCTTTCTCCTTCTATTTCTTCTTCATCTTCATCTTTTTATTTTATCTGTTCTCTATTTTTACTGTACTTCTCCAAATATCGTGATTACTTTGATCATTATTTTTTTCTTATTTCCGTAATTATCATTATAATCTGCCCTAATGTTTTCATTATTATCACTATCTCTATGCAAATTATCGTCCTTACTGTGTCTTATCATCGTTATTATTATGTATTTTCATTTTCTTATTATGATTCCAATTACACCTTCACAACGTCGCTATCTATGTTATTATCACTATCATTTTCACCATCGTCATCACTATCACTACCGCCATCATCACCACGACCACTAGCACTATCATCGTCATCACTACCGCCATCATCATCATCATCACCACCACTACCCCCCACCCCACCACCCTCAACTCCGCCCCCACCCCCTCACCGCCACCACCACCCTCACACCCACTCCCTCACCAACACCACCCCCATCCCCTCTCCACCCTCACCCAACCCCACCACCCTCACCCCCTCATCAACATCACCCCATCCCCTCTGTGCTGGCACAGCGGTAAGGTGCTGGTCTAGCAATCTTGCGGACCTGCGTTCAATCCCACGCCCGGCCAGTGAGTGGTATCCCCGGCCACTCCTTGCACACAGGGGGAGATTTGGGCAAAATAAAACAGACAGTATGTCACAGCAAAGAATATCCATTGTAACAAATGGAATTAAAATCAAATCTTTATAAAAAAAAAAAAAAAAAATCCCTCCACCTCCTTCACCAACACCACCCCCTCCTCCTCATCAACACCCCACCCCTACCTGCACAGCCCACACGCCAATCCCCTCACCCCCACCACCCCCAACCACCCCTCCCATCCCCACCCCTCACCCCCACACCCACCCTCCCACCCCCACCTCCACCCCCAACCACCCCTCCCACCCCACCCCATCCTTCCCGGCGACTATTCAAACCAACCCAAATACTTACCTGTGACCACCTGGCAACCTTTAGCCATTATCGGCGTTCACCATTTTACAGTGAAAAGGTCACGCACCCACAGAGAGCTTCAATAACTTAGGGATTGGCGATTCCTTTGTCTCGCTCTCAAGATGTCTAATCATTTCACTTTTGAGAAATGCGATAGAGTCGGAAAAGGAGTTTTATTTGTAGTGTTTGTGGTGGTAATTATCGTTTTTATTATGATGTTTGTTATTGTCGTTATTATCATTTTCTTATCATAATCATAATTATTATTATTCATTTATCTATTATCATTATTATGATGATGATGATAATGATTGCTATTATTATTATTATCATTATTATCATGATTATTATTGTCATTATTATTAATATTAATATTAATAATAATATTAATAATAATATTAATAATAACATCAATAATGATAATGATAATAATAACAATAACAATTATAATGAGTATGATAAGGATAACAACAACAATAATAACAATAATAATTATAACAATAATAATAACAATAATAATAACAATAATGATAACAACTACAACACCAACAACAAACAACAACAGCAAACCACCACCACCAAAAACATTAACAACAATCACGAAAGAAACGAAATAAAATGAAAAATCCGGTTCTTCAGTGAAAGCAGTGACGTATCATCACTGCCCGCGTGACGTCACACATGAACGCGGGATCATACGTTAATGACCATTAATTTTTATCATTTCCTGAGATGTCCCGTGATGGCAAAAACTCATCTGGTAATGATTAATTGCGGAGTTTAATTATCACGCCACGAGAAGGTGAGCGAGTGTGTCTGAGAGTTTTAGTGTGTCGTGTTTTAGTGTGTGTCGTGTGGTGTGATTTCATGTGGTATGTTTCGTGTGGTATGACTTATGTGGTATGTTTCGTGTGGTATGACTTATGTGGTATGTTTCGTGTGGTATGACTTATGTGGTATGTTTCGTGTGGTGTGTTTTTATGTGGTGTGTTTGTGTGGTACGTTTCATGTGGTGTCTTTCGTGTGGTATGTCTTATGTGGTGTGTTCGTGTGGTATGTTTCATGTGGTATGTCTTATGTGGTGTGTTTCGTGTGGTGTGTTTCGTGTGGTGTGTTTCATGAGGTGTGTTTTATGTAGCGTGTTTCGTGTGGTATGTTTCATGTATGCTGTGTCATCTCTTACGCATCTTCTAATGACACGTATGTTCTAATGATACATATTGTTTTATCATATTATGTTGAGCTAGTATGGCAACATATGTTCTATTGTTCTCTAATGTGTCCGTGTGTATGTGTGTGTGTGTGTGTGTGTGTACTAAAGCATTGTGGCATGTCCATTATACATTTTATCATTCTTCAGAGAGCCTTACAACCCTCCAGCATGATCAACATATGTTGCACCGTTCTCAACAAAGGTCTGCAAAACGCGCTATTGTTTTCCATTGTGCTCCTCATTGTGTAGGTTCTACGCAACGGTGTGATCTATGCAGTTATGCGGCTTATGTAGGCGGAGTGGCCATGCGGTCATGTTGCCCTCGACTGCGTGTGGTCAGGGGGTCCTAAGTGGCGGTGAATCAGCCTTATGATTAGCCATTCTTTCCGCGACGTCGGTGGGAAAGAACACTATGATGGAACGTCAAATTAGAACATCATAATAGAACGTTATGTTGGGATGGTTTATTCGTTCTCCGGGATGATGTGGGAGGCTGGGGTCTCGTTCTTGACCTCTGGAGGGGGGGGGGGGGTAGACACGCATATGCTAAGGCGTGTAGATGTACAGACTGGGATATGCATATGTGAACGATAGGATATTCAAGTGCATGTAACAGACAAGCATTTTCATGTGTTTAAAAATACACACACACAAACAAAAACACACATATGCACACAAGCACGCACGCAAACACACACACACAAACACTTACACAGACATAAATACACACAGACTTATACATACATAAATGCATGCACACACACACACACACACACACACACACACACACACACACACACACACACACACACACACATACACACACACACACACACACACATACACACACACACACACACACACACACACACACATGCACACACACACACACACACACACACACACACACACATATAAACATACACATAAATACGTACATTAATATCGAGAAAAAAAAAAAACACTAACAATAGTTAGTTTACTTACGCGAATATCTACCAACTCCCCATTCACGTTTCCATATAACATCATTATTGCTATTTATATTTTTGTTTGCTTTCCCCTTAGCATAGTTTCACTTCTATTATTCTGAGGTTTGTGGTTGCGATCAGTATGAATGGTACTTGTCTGTCTGTCCTTTTTGTTGATTCGGATATTTGCATATTTGTTCACTTATTACCATTCAGACTGGAGGTCTTTCAATTATGTAATTTGGAAAACTCAAACGGAATTTGAAATCTAACTTAACGGTCAAAATCGAATTCATGACCGTTATTATTATTATCACTGTTGTTGTTGCTAGATATTTGTTTTTTTTTACAATCATTGTTATTCCCAATATTGTTGTTATTATTAATATCATGATTGTTATTACCATTACCATCGCCATCATGATTATAATTATGATTATTTTTAACATTATTATCATTATTATCACCATCACTAATATAATCACTTCTATCATCATTACCATCATCATCATTATCATCATTAACAGATCATTTTTTTGTTCTATTATCGTAAAAGCCAGTGAACAGATGCAATTCTATTAATACAATTTACCTGTTATTGTTATCGTCAATGTTGCCGTGCGTACGTTAATACTGCCGTTTCTTGTCGTTGTTGTTGCTGTTGTTGTAGCTTGTGCTATTGTTGCTGTCATTATTCTTGTTGTAGTTGTAGTTGTTATTATTGTTGTTGTTGCTGGTATTGTTGTTGTTGTTGTTATCAATGTTATTGCTCCAGTTGTTGTTGTAGTTGTTATTATTGTTATCATTGTAGTTTTTTATTGTTGTATTTGTCGGTGTTGAAGTTGTCTTAGAACAGATATTGCTGATGCTGCCGTCACTTTACGTATTGCATAACTGCATCTTGTAATTCATAACACTTCCTCCAACACTTTGAATGCCATTAACACACCACACTTCTATCACCTCACGTTCAAAAGAGAAAAAAAAGGCGTTACATTTAAACATAAAAACCGTTACGTCTCACCACTAAACTGTTACTCATTTGAAAGTTTGAAAATTGCAGTGTTCGTGTGATAATATGTAACAGAAAATACACTTCTTTTTCTAACTGCACTGATACTAATGGTAGTAATGGGGAAATGGTGTTAATAATGAAAGTGAATTATCTTAATATGATAAAAACTAAGATCATATAACAACAACATACTATCCACACTCATACCTCACCAAAAACAATAACAATGATACACTGTTTATGTCCATACCTCACCATTACCAAATTACAAGTACAACCACAACACCAAATGCAACAGTTACAACTACAACACCAAATACAAGTTACACCTACAACACCAAATGCAACAGTTACAACTACAACACCAAATACAAGTTACACCTACAACACCAAATACAAGTTACAACTACAACACTAAATACAAGTTACACCTACAACACCAAATACAAGTTACAACTACAACACCAAATGCAACAGTTACACCTACAACACTAAATACAAGTTACACCTACAGCACCAAATACAAGTTACAACTAAAACACCAAATACAACTGCAACTACAACTTACAACCCCTGCTTCCAGTCACCAGCCTCAGATTATATAATTTGCGCTGTAATGCTAAACCCTGTCACATTATATTGATCTGTAGGCGGCCTTGGCTCCTGCATCCGAGGGTAAGGAGTATCAGGTATATTCGCTTGTGTGGTTGTGCTTGTTAGGTTCTGTTTTTGTGGTGTTGTGAGGTTGTGGTTGTGAAGATGCGAGGTTGTGGTTGTGAAGTTGTGAGGTTGAGGCTGTAAGGATGTGAGGTTGTGGTTGTGAGAATGTGAGGTTGTGGTTATAAGGATGTGAGGCTGTGGTTGTAAGGATGCGAAGTTGTGGTTGTGAGAATGTGAGGTTGTGGCTGTAAGGATGTGAGGTTGTGAAGTTGTGGTTGTGAGAATGTGAGGTGGTTGTAAGGATGTGAGGTTGTGGTTGTTTGGTCTCGTGAGGTGTGATTGCTTGGTTGTTTGGTTCTTTGTTCGTATGTGTTGTGAGGTTGTGGCGGTTGCTTGGTTGTGGGTGTTTGGTTCTGTTTTAGTATGTGTTTTTGAGGTTGTGATTGTAGTTGGTTTTGTGACTGTTTGCCCACGTTATTTTAATACTATAGTTGTGATTCCTTGATTAAGTTGTTCCGCTTTGTTCAGTTACAAAGTTGAGTGGTTGTGAAGCTGTCTGGCTGTGCGGTTGTGGTTATTCTTTGCTTGGCTGTCTCTCCTTCCTGATTTGTTGCCGTGTGTGTTTCCGTCCATGTACACACACCGTCCATGAGTGATTGCGTGTACACACCAAAGGTTCATGTGCGCGTTAGAAGGTCATGAACGTGTGCATGTGTGTATGTGTGGCTTCCCTTACACTTACAAAGCTTCACAAAGGTATCGGGTCTTACTTAAGAGGTTAAAGACCTTATATTTAAGGTTATGTCAATATTGAAGGTGAGAAAATATGAAAAGGAATAATGAATAAAAAATGATGATGATGATGATAATGATGAAGACGATAAGAGCAATAATAATGGGAGTAGAATGATGATGATGACGATAATCATTAATAATAATGATCATGATGATAGCAATGATGATAAAGATAATAAAAAATAATAATAATGATAATGATCATAACAATAATAATGATGGTGATAATGATCAAATAGTAATGATAATAACAATGAAAATAATAATAAAAAATAGCAATAACAAGAACAGCAAATACAACAACGCACAACAACAATACTATAACAACAACCCCAGTAACCCCAACAACAACCCCAGTAACCCCAACAACAACAACAAAACTTCAGAAACACCTTCGCCGTTCCAGCACTAATGAAAACAAGGCACCCGACCCACACACTCGCCATGAAGTAAACACCCCGAGCTTAACACACAGAGAGAGGAACGTGGTGTGAGAAGCTTAAGTGTGTCGCCAGTACATCAGATGAGAGGGCAATAAATTCAGGTTTTGGGGTTTAACAGAGAGTAATCGTAGATATGAGTTGGGGGTATAGGGTTCAGCGAGGGAGGAAGGAGGGGGGGAGATTTTAAGGAGATTACTGTAGCCATGATGTGTTTGTGGGATTACTGTTTGTTAGTGGAGGTAGGTGTCAAGTAGGAGTGGGGTTGGGGGGTTGAGGGTGGGGGTTGGGGGGGAGGGGAGGGAGGGAGAGGGGGGAAAGGAGAGGAAGGGAAAGGGGGACAGGAGGGGAGTGGTGGCGGAGGAGAAGATGAAAGAGGGAAATGGAAATGGCTGTCAGATGAGAAGGAGGAAGAAGAGGAACTGGGAGAGAATGCAGGAAGGAGAGGGAAGGGAGGGAGGAATGTCAGATGAGAAGGGAGAAGAGAAACTGGAGGAGAATGGAGGAAATTAGAATTAGGAGGAGAAACTAGAGCATGAGTAAATAGGGAAGGCGAAGGGGAAAGAGTTGGCTGTGAGAGAGATGGAATTACGTACAGAAGAGAAGAAATGATAAATCTAGACTTAGAGAGACGCAATGAGGTCTTGGGAGAATTCTTGAATGTTGAATGATGTGACGCCTCTGTACACAGGGCACTGGAGCGAAAATGAGCCGCTGCACACATTGCTACCTGTTTTGCATGTTCTTAAGATCTCTCTCTCTCTCTCTCTCTCTCTCTCTCTCTCTCTCTCTCTCTCTCTCTCTCTCTCTCTCTCTCTCTCTCTCTCTCTCTCTCTCTCTCTCTCTCTCTCTCTCTCTCTCACTCGCTCGCTCTTTCCATATATACATACATACATATAGATAGATAGATAACCACACCCACCCACACAAATAGGCGTGTGTGTCTGTATGTGTACATGAAAATGCATCCATCATACCTGAAGCACATACCTGAAGCAGAAAAAAACACTTTTTAAAAATCCACCCAGGTATAGACTCAAAGGTCCAATCTCCCTCGCCGAAAGCCCCTCCGCGGGAGAACAAAAAGTAAAAGGCCTTCGTAGAACACTCCAGATAGAAGAACATAGACTCCCTCTGACATTTTGATACCTGACCCAACCCGAGCTGCCTTTATCCCTCCCTGCGTTTCAGCTTATAACGAGAACCACGTTTCCTTTGCCTCTCAGCTGACGTATCCGTTCCCTCGACGCGGTGTTTTGACTTGTTGTAATTCCGAAGAACCCGGAGAGATCATAATACAATTGGCTGCTATGTAGATTTGAAAACAGGAATGTATAAAAGAGGGGGATGTTATTAGAGGTCTTGATGAGTCTGTGCGGAGGTGTTTACAATACGTGAACATGGTGCGTCGTCAAAGGAAATTGTGTCTGGCTTTTTTATCTCCATTTTCTGTTGCTGTTTTTTCTTTCTCTCTCCTCCCCCTTTATCTTTATTCTACTTTTTATATTTTTTGTCTTGTATACTTTATTCTACCTTTGTTTTTGTTGTTTTTCTTTTCTTCTTTCTC
>NC_091563.1:32137280-32149780 GCF_042767895.1 Penaeus vannamei
GAGCAGAAACTACATCCATCATGTTTGGAAAGCCAACCCGTCACTCCGTTTTCTGTGATTCCTTCCCGTTTTCTGCCACATCCCGAGCCCCATCCAACGTGACTGACGCTAATGCCTCGGCGCTTAGGGTATCTCAGCATCGAAATCGACATCCCAACAGCCTGGGACAACAGCGGTCCTTACCTGAGGTCGACGCTGAGGAGTTCCTTCAGGGTCGGGTTCCAGTGTTTGCGCGATTTCCGGCTCGCCTTGCTGACGTTGTGGAGCTTGAGCACCGCCTCCATCAGGTCGTCGTAGCGGTCGGAGGGCGCCGCCGACGTCACGTTGCCCTCCCGCCGCCCCTTGCTCCCGACGGCCACCAGGTTGTCCGGCCCGTCGACGGCGGCGTTCAGCTGGGCGGAGGCCACGGCGGCCAGCGAGGCCTCGCGGGACCCGTTGTTGGTCTTCTGCAGGTGCCGTTGTCGGAACGAGTACTGGACGCGGGCGTGGCTGGGCGTTTGCGGGCGTCCTCCCATGGTGATGCCCGTCTCCACGTCGAGCACCAGCACCACCGTCATCACCACCAGCCCCGCCATCACCCCGATCACCAGCCGTTCCTTGAGCTTCATCCTGGCGCGGTGACCGTTGGCCGACGACCGTTAAGGACCCGAGTTTACCCGAACGAGCGAGAGAGGTCGTTCCGCGTCGTCCTTCCCTGCGGTCGTCTCTCTCCTCCTGTTTACCTCTCCTCTCTGCCTTTGCTCACACGCCCGATATCAGGGCACGCCGCCTCCCCTGCAGAGGGTGATCCGCGGCTCCTGCAGAAGGCGGGGCGGGAGGGAGGGATCCAAGGAACACATGTGCGGGGCCCCTGTGGATCCTTCGCCGGGCGTCCTCCTCCTGAAACACGCAGAAGAAGAAAAAATCAACAACAGAATTCATTGTATTTATAAAAGGAATTAACAGAATCCAGTGTATTTAAAAAAAAAAAAGAATTAAAAGAATCCAGTGTATTTATAAAATAAATTAACAAGAGATTTCAGTGTATTTGAAAAATGAATTAACAACAGAATCCAATGCATTTATAAAAGGAATCAACAACAGAATCCAATGCATTTATAAAAGGAATCAACAACAGAATCCAATGCATTTATAAAAGGAATCAACAACAGAATCCAATGCATTTATAAAAGGAATCAACAACAGAATCCAATGCATTTATAAAAGGAATCAACAACAGAATCCAATGCATTTATAAAAGGAATCAACAACAGAATCCAATGCATTTATAAAAGGAATCAACAACAGAATCCAATGCATTTATAAAAGGAATCAACAACAGAATCCAATGCATTTATAAAAGGAATCAACAACAGAATCCAATGCATTTATAAAAGGAATCAACAACAGAATCCAATGCATTTATAAAAGGAATCAACAACAGAATCCAATGCATTTATAAAAGGAATCAACAACAGAATCCAATGCATTTATAAAAGGAATCAACAACAGAATCCAATGCATTTATAAAAGGAATCAACAACAGAATCCAATGCATTTATAAAAGGAATCAACAACAGAATCCAATGCATTTATAAAAGGAATCAACAACAGAATCCAATGCATTTATAAAAGGAATCAACAACAGAATCCAATGCATTTATAAAAGGAATCAACAACAGAATCCAATGCATTTATAAAAGGAATTAACAACAGAATCCAATGCATTTCTAAGAGGAATTAACAGATTCCAGTGTATCTATAACAGGAATTAACAACAGAATCTAATGTATTCATAAAAGGAATTAACCACAGACTCCAGTGTATTTCTAAAAGGAATAAACAACAGAATTCAATGCATTTCTAAGAGGAATTAACAGATTCCAGTGTATCTATAAGTCTAGTGGACGGATTAGTATGCATATGTTGATCACTTTTAATAATATTAGAATCAGAAATTCTTTTAAAACCCTAAAAAAAAATATGGAGATGATTTACGCAGCGCAATGGTGTTTCAATTCCATGTGAGCCTAATTGCTCTTGTGAAAATATAAGAATTCATCTGATATTATATTATTCATACAGCGATATTCCAGTCTGAATTAAGTTTGCGTATGTAAATGTCTGTAGATGGACAGACAGATAGATGAATAGATAGACAGGTATGTGTGTGTGAATGTATATAAATACACACACACACATACACATACACACACACACACACACACACACACACACACACACACACACACACACACACACACACACACATATATATATATATATATATATATATATATATATATATAGAGAGAGAGAGAGAGAGAGAGAGAGAGAGAGAGAGAGAGAGAGAGAGAGAGAGAGAGAGAGAGACGGAGGGAGAAAAAAGATAAAAAGAGAGAAAAAAAGAAAGAGAGGGAGGGAGGAAGAAAGAGGAGACAGACACAGACGTAAAATTCATACAAACCATATCAACGTTCAGGCAAATACATCACCCCCCTCCCCCACCCCCCCCACCCCCACCCCCAGGCATCACACGGGTAGAGCGACTGGCATGTAAATTTTCCATTCATAATGATGGCGCTTCCAGGACGTGTTGCATTAGCATCGCGTCTCACTGAGAAGGAAACCTAATTTCTCTCCGAATCAGGCTAATGCACCTTGTTATGACGAATGCTTAGATATAGCGATGTATCTTTTCTCTGGGATTTGTTGAGTTGGGTTAATGTTCATCTATTTTTCGTTTTGGAATAATGATAGGAGGAATAGAATAGATTAACTAGGTTACTGTATTATTTGAGGGAAAAACAATTCACATGTTTAACATTCTCTCTATCATTGTCGTTACTTAAAAGATCGTAAGTTATATCGCAATTTCATCACTCGCAATAAATTCATCACAGTCACTTCATTTCTCTTGTTATTGCCTCATATCATCACCTGAACAACATCTAAAAATCAAGAGAATTAACGATATTGCAGTTTTAAACCTAAACCCAAAACAATAGAAATAGCTTTCGAAAAAAAATCTTTACTTCTGACTTTATGTTATTGCAATACCAATAACACAATATCAGTACTCATAAAATACACATTGATTTCCTATTATCAATACTGGCATCATTTCAACGCACACTCACATACCTGCAGCTAATGACAAAACTACCAGTGAAGCCAAACAATAACAAGGCAATTCATCAAGTCAATCTGAAGCCATCAGCTGAGGAAAACCACGCAAAAAAAAAAGAAAAAAAAAAGAAAAAAAAAAAAAAAAAACAAGAGGGTGAATCGATCAAAGTCGCCTCATTAAATGCAACACAAACACTTGATAAAGGCATCGATTTGATAAGGAAAAATACGAAGTTTATAGGCAGCGAGGAAGACGAGAAGAACCAGCCAAAAAACCGGGATTGACAGAGGAAGAAGTTGTGAGAAGAAAATGTTCCTCTTCTTCACAGGAAAAAAAAAAACATTCTTTGATGTCTAAATAAGGATCCTTTTGGTGAGTTCGTTGTTTCCGTTTTCTTCTTATCTTTCGCTTCCTCTTTTCTGTCCTTTATTTCCCTTCATCTTTTCTTTTTTTTTCCTCTATGTTCTCTTTCTCACTCTTTTCTCCATCCACCTCTTCCTCTCTCTTTCTCTTCTTCTATTTCTCCTTTTCTATCTCGAATCTACCTCTTTTTGCCTCCATCCCCTCTATTTCTCTTCCCCTTTCACTTCCATTTTCCTATTTCCCCTACCTCGCACTCCCTTTCCTTCTCCTTTCTTCTGCTCCCTTCCCTCCCTCTCTTTCCCCTTTCTCTTCCCCAAATTTCCCTCTCTCCACAATCAATTCTATCTCATATTTCCCCTTTTCTCTCTCCCTTTCCCTTCTTCCTCCCTTCCTCCCCTCTGTATCCTCTCACTCCCCCGATCTCCCTCTCTTTACCTCTATTCCTCCTCTCTTCCTCCTTCCTTTTGTCTTATCACCTTCCCTACAATCTCTTTAACTGTTTCCTAAAGCCTTTTCTTTTCCCCCTACCCTGTTTCCCACTTCCTTTCTTCCTCGTTTCTTCTCCCTTTCTCCTTCCCCAACTCTGTCACTGCTCTCCCTTCATCCGAGAAAGCGATAGAAATAGAAATATATATAGAGAGAAGGAGAGAGAAAGAGAGAGAGAGAGAGAGAGAGAGAGAGAAAGAATGAAAGACACAGAGAGAGAGAGAGACTAACAGTAAAAGAGAAAGAAAGAATAAAACACAGAGACTGCGACAGAGAGAAAGAGAGAGAGACTAACAGAAAAAGAGAAAGAAAGAATAAAACAGAGAGAGAGAGAGAGAGACTAACAGAAAAAAGAGAAAGAAAGACTAAAACAGAGAGAGAGAGAGAGAGAAGGAGAGAGATGAACCCGAAGTCCCAATGCCCCGTGTCGTATTTCAGCTTGGAGAGCGAGCAAAATTGCCTTCGCCTGTGGCACTGAAGTGAAAGGAAAATTAACAACCTTCGTGAATAAGGTCCCAAAAAAAAAAAAAAAAAATACATATATAATATTCCTCCGCTATTTAAATTCCCCATAATTCATGTCTGTTTTCCTACTTTCTCTCCTTATTTGGTATTTATTATGATCCTTCCACACACACGAAAAAAAATGTGATCAACAGAGCCAATATCAATGGAATCGGTGAGGCAGCTGCTTCGTAGTCGTGTGCGCTTGATTTTATGGTTTTGGCGAATCCGGCGATCGGGGCGGGAAGGTTCATGCAATACTTTTGGGTGGTTGTGCATGGTGGGGTAATACCGCTGGTCTGCCACGCACACTTTCGCCCGGAAATCTATATCTACGGCAGTTCCTTTTCCTCTCCTCTCGTGGTTTTCGTGATGCTGGAGGTGTTTCCTGTGTGAATATTCGTTTGCTTAGCAATGTTTTTTTTTTTTTTTTTTCGTTCTTTCTTTTTTTGGTCTGTTTTTTTTTTTTTTTGTCTTTTTTTTTATTTTTTTTTTTTTTTTTTTTTTTAAGATATAATGCATTGAATGGATCGATGTTTGATTTTTTTTTT
This sequence comes from Penaeus vannamei, assembly GCF_042767895.1. Taxonomy (NCBI): domain Eukaryota; kingdom Metazoa; phylum Arthropoda; class Malacostraca; order Decapoda; family Penaeidae; genus Penaeus; species Penaeus vannamei. The sequence goes on from NC_091563.1 coordinate 32,142,294, forward strand.
TTTTTAGGATGTATAGATCTATTTGTGCGTTCTTAGATCCTATCTTAAAATCCTTCTGCAGAAACTTAAAAGCATATAACATCTCCCTAAAAAATATTATACATTTCCCTAAAACCCTTAAGCATTTCCTTAGAACAGTTATAGATTTTTCTAAAATAGTTTTACAATCTTTTACACTATTACACATTTTCCTAAAAGTTATACATTTACTTAAAACCGTTATGCGTTTCTCTAAAGCCTTTATACATTTCTTTAACGCGTTTATACATTTCCCTAGAACCCATATCCATTTCCCTAAAACCGTTATACTTTCCCTAAAACCATTATACATTTCCCTAAGACCTTTATACTTTCCCTAAAACCGTTAAACATTTCCCTTAGACCTTTATACATTTCCCTAAAACCGTTAAACATTTCCCTGAAACCGTTATACATTTCCCTAAATTCGTTAAACATTTCCCTAAAACCGTTAAACATTTCCCTAAAACCGTTAAACATTTCCCTAAAACCGTTATACATTTCCCTAAAACCGTTAAACATTTCCCTAAAACCGTTAAACATTTCCCTAAAACCGTTATACATTTCCCTAAAACCGTTAAACATTCCCCTAAAACCGTTATACATTTCCCTAAAACCGTTATACATTTCCCTAAAACCGTTACACATTTCCCTAAAACCGTTAAACATTTCCCTAAAACCGTTATACATTTCCCTAAAACCGTTATACATTTCCCTAAGAGTGTTATGCATTTTCCTAAACAGATATCATTACCGTGAATCATTATTAATGATAACAAACTACCCTGAAGTACTTATGAAATATCCCAAACCCTTAAAGTGTAAAGTATCATCCTCTACATCATTTATGAAGGACCTTTTAATGTTAAGTGAATCTGAAGTGGTCTTGAATTTTAAAATATCGATACTGTAGTTCGTTTTTTATGAGGGCGGAAGCGCATTATAATCTATCTAAAATATGTTACGGAGGTACATTATAATCTATCTAAAATATGTCAAAGTTAGTGATGAATGATACAATTAGGATGAATACCTATGACTTCGGCCTTTATTCTACAAATACCCTTCTATCCTACAATCCTACAAATACCCTTATATCCTACAATCCTACAAATACCCTTATATCCTACAATCCTACAAATACCCTTATATCCTACAATCCTACAAATACCCTTATATCCTACAATCCTACAAATACCCTTATATCCTACAATCCTACAAATACCCTTATATCCTACAATCCTACAAATACCCTTATATCCTACAATCCTACAAATACCCTTATATCCTACAATCCTACAAATACCCTTATTTCCTACAATCCTACAAATACCCTTATATCCTACAATCCTACAAATACCCTTATTTCCTACAATCCTACAAATACCCTTATATCCTACAATCCTACAAATACCCTTATATCCTACAATCCTACAAATACCCTTATATCCTACAATCCTACAAATACCCTTATATCCTACAATCCTACAAATACCCTTATATCCTACAATCCTACAAATACCCTTATATCCTACAATCCTACAAATACCCTTATATCCTACAATCCTACAAATACCCTTATATCCTACAATCCTACAAATACCCTTATATCCTACAATCCTACAAATACCCTTATATCCTACAATCCTACAAATACCCTTATATCCTACAATCCTACAAATACCCTTATATCCTACAATCCTACAAATACCCTTATATCCTACAATCCTACAAATACCCTTATATCCTACAATCCTACAAATACCCTTATATCCTACAATCCTACAAATACCCTTATATCCTACAATCCTACAAATACCCTTATATCCTACAATCCTACAAATACCCTTATATCCTACAATCCTACAAATACCCTTATATCCTACAATCCTACAAATACCCTTATATCCTACAATCCTACAAATACCCTTATATCCTACAATCCTACAAATACCCTTATATCCTACAATCCTACAAATACCCTTATATCCTACAATCCTACAAATACCCTTATATCCTACAATCCTACAAATACCCTTATATCCTACAATCCTACAAATACCCTTATATCCTACAATCCTACAAATACCCTTATATCCTACAATCCTACAAATACCCTTATATCCTACAATCCTACAAATACCCTTATATCCTACAATCCTACAAATACCCTTATATCCTACAATCCTACAAATACCCTTATATCCTACAATCCTACAAATACCCTTATATCATACAATCCTACAAATACCCTTATATCCTACAATCCTACAAATACCCTTATATCATACCCTTATACCCAATGCCCTCATACTTTACCATTATCAGGAAGAAATTTCCCCGTATTGAAACTGGTTAGCGAATGGACTAAGTATTTAACCAATACTTTCAACGTGAAATTCGTGTTATGCTTTTTAGAGGTTGGTGATATCATGAACTTGTTTGTAAATCCAGATACTTTATCCGGGAATTTCTTAGTGAAAGTCTGACTTGAGGAAAAGTTTTGAAATATATAAGTGGTCATTTATTATAAGGTCAACTGCTTCTGCTTTTGTTTCTGCTTTTGTTGTTCTTGTTTTTCTACTTTTTTTCATATTTATTTATTTTTGTATGGCTTCTTTGTGTAATTTTATTGTCTGGTTAGAGTGAATAACAATTTCATTTTTTTTTCTCTTTCTCTCCCTAGCTTTTTCTTCTATTTCCTTCTTATCTTCCTTATCCACTTGATTACTCTTTTTTTTGGCGTTTTTTCTTCATTCTTTTTCTTATTTTGTATGTGTGTGTGTGTGCTATGAGTTTGAGTGTCTTGTATGTGAGTGTGTGTATCCGCGTGTATGTGTGTGTGTGAGCCTGTGTGTCCTTGTGTGTATGAGTGAGTGTGAATGTGCGCGTATGACTGCATCCAAGTATCTGTGTGCGTGTGCTTGTACGTACATGGGCTTCCTTGCCGAGATGAAACGAAACCGTTCAAACGCACATAACCGGTCACCTCCACATTTTCTCTCTCTTCGCTCGAGCGCCCACCAAGCCGAGATGGGGGCGTCTGTCTTTATTTCTATTTCTCTGTCTGTCTCTTTCTTTGTCCGTCTGTCTGTTTCTCTCTGCCTATCTCTGTTGTTGTGACTCTTTATCTATCTATTTATTTATCTATTTATCTGTTGCTCTGACTCTCTCTCTCTTTCTCTCTGTTGCTCTAGTTTCTCTCTCTCTCTTTCTCTCTTTCTGTTGCTCTAACCGTCTCTCTTTCTCACTCCCTCTCTCTCTCCTTTTTGTTATAATTCTTCATTTATTCCTCTTTCTCTCTCCCCTCCCTCCTTCTCTATCTCTTTTCTCCCTCCTTCCCTCTCCCTGTCTCTCCCAATTCCCCGATTATGAATCCAGTGTTCCGACTGATAAAACGACAAAAGGTCTACTTTCTTTATTTCTTCCCTCCACTGGGTTCGTAAGACTCCTTTCTCTCTGCCTTCTGCTCCTCATTCTGCTTTCTCCCTGCGTCTCTCTCTCTCTCTCTCTCTGCTTTCTTCCACCTCCTCTCTCTCTCTTTCTGCTTTCTTCCACCTCCTCTCTCTCTCTCAATTTCTGCTTACTTCCACCTCCTCTCACTCACTCACTCACTCACTCACTCACTCACTCACTCTCTCTCTCTCTCTCTCTCTCTCTCTCTCTCTCTCTCTCTCTCTCTCTCTCTCTCTCTGCCCCCTCCATCCTTTATGTCGTTCTCCTACCTCTCTCTGCTACCCTCCACCTCTTCCGTCTCTTTTTCTTCTCGCCCTCTGTCTGTTTCCTTCCACTTTTTATCTCTTTTTCCTTCCTCTCTCTGCTTCCCTCTTTCTTCTATGTCTCTTTTCATTCCTCCCTCTCTTCTCCCCACCATTTTCTCGGTCTCTCTCAACCCCTATATATTCCTCAACATAGCCACCCTGCCTATCTCTTTCTTCTATTTCTTTTTAGCCTACCCTATCCCGCCCTTATTCTCTCCTTTCCTCCCTATCTCTCTTCTCTCTCTTCTTCCCCTTCTTTTCCCTCCACCTCCTCCTCAGTTTCTTTCTCCTCTCTTTTTCCCTCACTTTCTCCACCCCTCCCTGTTCACCTATCCCCTCCCCCTCTTTATCTTTCTTGATCCATCCTCCCTATCTCCCTCTCCCTATCTTCCTCCTCTCCTATCTCTCACTCTTTCTTGATCGCCCGAGCGAGAGTGAATCTAGACGAGCGCGAAGAAAGAGTATAGCTTTATAGATTCTTCTCCCAGCGTCTGATACGTACTATGAAAGGAGAGCGTCAGTCTCCTCTTTTTATAATCCGTTACTGATGACTTTGATGAGCGGCGATTTTTAAAGCTTTTTTTAAAATTGTGTCTATTGTGTTTTATGGGTTTTGTTTTGTTTTGCATTTTTTCCGCCTTGTTCTCTTTCTTGTTTTTTTAGGGGGGAGAGCTGTTCTTCTCTTTTGTTCTTTTTTTGGGAGGCTCCTAGGTCTTCTGTTTTCATTATCGATTTTTTATTCTTGTAGTTCCTGTTGGTGTTACTTTTGTTCTTGATATTGTTATTATAAATTTAATCATTTTTCCTTATCCTCTCCATTTCCACTCCTATTCCAATTCTTTAATCCCTCTCTTTAATCAGCATCCTAATTTCCACTAACGTTATCACTTTTTATCTCTCTCTCTCTTCATCACCACAGACTTGCTCCTTCTGACACCTCTAAGATATCCTAATGTCACAACTTTTTCTTCCTGCTTTCCCTTACATTACGCCATTTTATGACCGTCTTTGCGGAATTCCCTTGTGTAAATACATATAACAGCACATGATTTCAATAAAATGAACAAAAGACATTATATCAATTATCATTTTCAGATAATTGTTCCAACGAATCCCATTTAGAAGAAGATGGGAAGACAATGGTAATTACGAGGGACTAATAAATTAAATGAAAGGAAATGGGACGCCATGGGGAAATTATAATAGGAAAATATTTAGTGTACATTTTCCTAGTGCACGTGACCCGTGGTGAATGTACTTAAGGAAAACAGGTGCTTATGAAAAATAGGAAAAAATATAAACCATATGACATTAAGACCAGTCAGCAATATATCAACGTAAAACATACATATGTAAGAACAGATATATGCAAACGCGCGCGCACACACACACACACACACACACACACACACACACACACACACACACACACACACACACACACACACACACACACACACATACACACACACACACACACACACACACACACACGCACACACACACACAAGGAAACAAACAGAGAACTATTTACTACATTGAAAACTCCTTTCTTATCTATAAAGCAAAAAAGAATCTTGTTTTGATAGGTTTGAACACAATCGCCGAAGACTTTTAAACTTTAACGACAATGTAAACTCCAAATGCACACAAAAAAGTTTTGGAATTTTCCCAGAAAAATATCCACATTTTCGTTTTCTTTCTTAAGCATTCTTCTCTAAGGAATTCTGGAAAACGTATCCTAGAGTGTGTGTGAGAGTGAACAAATAATTGATAGATAAATGACATGATAATGATGAAAATGGATATATGATGATGAGGAGGATGATAATGACGAAGATGATGATGGTGGTGGTGATGGTGATGATGATGAAGAGAATGATAATAGAGAAGATGGTGATGGTGGCGATGATAATGATGATAGTGACGGTGATGATGGTGGTGGTAATGATAATAATGATGGTTATGGTGATAGTGATGAGGAGCAGAATGATAATGGCGAAGATGATAATAGTGATAACAATAACAATGATGTTGAAAACGACATGACATGACAATGCTTATGATGATGACGACCATGTCAACAATGATAATGATAAAATTAAACATAACGATAATTAAGATAACGATAATGACGATAATGAAACACCCCAACAACCTCACTATTTCACCGAGAACCCTAAAGACTCGAAAACAGGTCCCCTCGCTCAACATACCTCGAAGGCGAACGTGTACAAGCAATAAAACGATGATGGCGGGTGGAAAGAGAGAGAGATAGAGAAGGAAAAAAGGGGAGGTAAAAGAAATAGAAAGAAAGGAGAAAAAAAGGAAAGTAAATACAGAAGAAAAGAGTGGTAGGTAAAATAGGAAGGCGAGCAAGAAAGGAGAGAAAAATGGGAAAGCATGAATAAAAAGAGGGAAAAAGCGAAGATAATAGAGACAGAATAAAAAATAAAATGAGAAAAAAAGGAAAAAAAGGTTCAAGGAAAAAGGCTCTTAAAAACTTTCACGTTGAGGTTGTAAATGAGGGAATTCTAAGCCTTTCCAGTAGCCAGTCAGCAGAAACTTCGATATAGGCCTACCTAGATTAAATGACCAAGCCACGTGGAAGGAAAGGATGGTGGAGAGGGAAAAGGGAGGGAGGGAGGGGGGGGGGGTTGGGGGTAGTGAGGAGTGGGGGGTAGGGAGGGAGGGAGGGGTGACGGGTTGGGGGTAGTGAGGAGTGAGGGAGAGGGAGGGAGGGGTGAGGGGTTGGGGGTAGTGAGGAGTGAGGGAGAGGGAGGGAGGGGTGAGGGGTTGGGGGTAGTGAGGAGTGAGGGAGAGGGAGGGAGGGGTGAGGGGTTGGGGGTAGTGAGGAGTGAGGGAGAGGGAGGGAGGGGTGAGGGGTTGGGGGTAGTGAGGGAGAGGGAGGGAGGGGTGAGGGGTAAGAGGGAGTGAGAGAGAGAGTAGGGGATGCCGCTCTCAACAGAGAATCATGAGCCTCTTTCTCTCTCTCTCTCCTTTTTTTTTCTCTTTTCCTGAGCTGTTAATTTTTTCCTTCTGCCTATGTTCTGTCCACTTGTCTTTTTATCTTGTCTTCTTATGTTTCATACTAGTTATAAAGCTTTTTATCCAAGAGGAAAATTAAATCAAATCAAACCTAACGACATTTTCAAATCGACTACAAAGCAGAAAAAATCAACATCGAAAAAAAATCGAAGACAAAAGAAAAACTCACGACGATAAAAACAAAATTAACGATCGACAACACACAAAAAAAGAGAGACAAAGACTTAAAAAAAAAAGTAAATGATGCAATTTAGAGCGAAAGAAGAGTGAAAAAAAAGAAAATAGCAGATGCCCTCTCGCGGGTCTAGCCAGCACTAATAGCCTTCCATGCCGAGTGAAAGAGGAAAGAGCAAAGAGCGATTATCCACGAGACCGTACGAGAGGAGAGAGAGACCGGCAGGACATCAAAAGAGGGTGAAGGATAGGTTTCATCAAGCGATCTCTTGGATAAGGGCTCGAAGCATGCCCACGGTACAGTACTCTGCCGCTGGTTCATGCCTGGGTGGGGGAAAGACGGTTCATCTGTATTGGGGAAGTTAGTGGGTGTTTGTTTTAAGGGAGAGGGCGGAAGGAGAGAAGGAGGGAGAGGGAGAGAGAGTGGGGGAGGGGGAGGGATGGAGGGAGAGAAAGAGACAGAGAGTGGGGGGGGAGGGAAAGAGA
>NC_091563.1:32154780-32162280 GCF_042767895.1 Penaeus vannamei
GATTCACGATCATTCTTCGCATTTCTTAATCTTCATCTTGGAGTTCGGACACAGCTTCCGATTTCCTTCAGATTTAAAGGTCTTTGCCGATTCCAGATTCATTAGACAGAACGGTATTGGACATCAAATAATTGACTGTTTGAATTCGGGTGATTGGGGAGCCTCGATCAAGGAAAGAAAATCTGTTGTTGTTGTCTTTTTGTTGTTGTTTTGGTGGATGAAAGAAAAGAAGAAAAACGATTTTTTTTTTTTTTTAGTTACGGTGTATTCAAGTTTAAGCAGGAGTGTAAGCTAAAGTCAAGGTCGATGCAAGAGCAAGTGAGTCTGAGAGAAGTAAATATATTCAAATACAGGATGGTAGGCGCATGAGTTCATTAGCATATTTAATGTAAAATGGCTTTTCATTAGATACATACATAGTTAATCAAACATTTTCCCATTATGTGCAATATGTTCGTTAGAGTTACCTTGTGAATTTAAATATTTATTTTAAATATCTCTATGCTAAGTGTAATATTCGTGATATACAGACATTCAAATCGTATGTGTTAATACAGATATGAACGTGCATGAAAAAAAACCTGATAGAATTACGTAAGTACTTCTTTCTAGTTGTCTGAAAGTATCTTGTAAGTATGAAATGGACAATCATTGTAGTGTAAATATTGGCAAAAGTAAGTACCTGGATTTAGCACTAGGCTTTTAGAGGAATACATGTAAGCCATGATTGATGGGTTTCTGAAAAGCGGTCGATATCTCCCTCTCCTTCTATCTATCTATCTATCTGTTTGTTTGTCTATCTTTCTCCGTCTCTTTCTTCCTTTCTTTTTATCTACCCTTCTCTCTCTCTCTGTCTGTCTTTCTTCCTTCCTCTCTCTCTCTCTCTCTCTCTCTCTCTCTCTCTCTCTCTCTCTCTCTCTCTCTCTCTCTCTCTCTCTCTCTCTCTCTCTCTCTCTCTCTCTCTCTGCTTCTCTTCCTTCCTCCCTTTCCTTCACTCTTTCTTCCTTCTTTGGTCTCCCCCTCTCTTTCTCCCTTCGCACTGACCCTAATCAATATCTTCCCAACCAAACCACCCATTTAACCCCCATTCACTCCCCCCATTCCCCCTATGGTTACCCTCCCCTCCCCCCTCCTCCTCCCCCTCCCCTCCCATTAGTTCCATCGCAGTTGCCTTTGTTTCCGTCAAATTCTTATTGTTATTTCCCTAAACCTAAGCGCATATAAGCTTCCTCCCTCCCCCCCTCCCCCCTTCCCCATTAAATGTCTTCTTGGCCCCATGGTTACCCCTCCATTTCTTCTGTCACTGTTCCCCCATTACTGTTGCTTTTGTTATCACCATTGTCATTTTCTTTTCAACATAAAAGGGAATTTTATGAGTCTTGGTGGGGGGGGGGGGGGTCTGCGTTCACCCCCCCCCCCCCATTCCCTTCCTATCCTGGGTATGGTTAGCCTCCCATTCAACCTCCCATACCCCATTTTATTCGCCCTCCTTCACTATTGCTTCCGATAAACCCATTTACATTTCTCTCCAACCTAAGTATATATAAATTTCCCCTCTTCCTTTCCCATTAGATGTCTAGGAACCCCTCCTTCCCTCCTTCCCTCCTAACCACTCCTCCTTCTTTTCCCTTCTTCTCCCTCTTCCCTCCTTCCCTCCTTCCTCCTCTGCCCACTCCTTCTTTCTCCTCCATCTCTCTCTTCCCTCTTTCCCCTTCCTTCCCTCCCTTCCCTCCTAACCACTCCTCTTCTTCTTTTCCCTTCTTCCTCTCCCTCTTCTCTCCCTTCCCTCCTTCCCCTCCCCACTCCTTCTTTCTCCTCCATCTGTCTCTTCCCTCCTTCCCTCCTTCCCCCTCTCCCCACTCCTTCTTTCTCCCTCAATCCCCCTCTTCTTTCCTTCCCTCCTTTCACCTCCCCACTCCTCCTTCTTCCTCTTCTCTCCTTCCCTCCCTCCCCGTGCCCATTCCTCCTTCTTTCTCCTCCATCTCCCTCTTCCCTCCTTCTTCTTCAGTTCGACCTCCCGCGTGTGGCAGGAAGTCATTAAATTCATCCCCCTCTTCCTCTTTCTCCTTCTCCTCCTTCTTTCTTCCTCTTTCCTTCTCCCCTCCTCCTCCCCCCTCTCTTTCATCTCCTTCTAGCTCCCATCCCCCATTTCCTCCATCTCCCTCCCTCCTCCCCTACACCACCCCACCCCCTTTTCTTCTCTCCTTCTCCTCCTCCCTCCTCCGCTTCCGCCTTCCTCCCTAATTCTATCATCTCCTTCCCGTATCCTCCCCTTCATCTCTTTCCATTTCTCCTCTCCTTTCTCTCTCTCCCCTCCATCCCCTCTTTTCCTCTCTCCTCTCCTCCTCCCTTCCCCCCCCCCCCCCTTCCCCCCGCCTAACCCGTTATTCACGATTTGTTTCTCTCTCTTTCGTCTCTTTTATTTTGATCTTGTCTTTCGCTTCTTCTTTGAGCCTCTGTGTTGCCTGGAGGTTTTATTTTTCTTCCTTTTGTAATCTTCGTTTTTCTTTTTCTTCTTCTTTTTTCCATCATCATTATTTTCTTTTAATTCGTCTTCTGTTTTCTTATTTTTCTTTCTTTTTCTCTTCTTTTCTTCTCTTTGATTTCTTCTTATCCATTTGCAATTCCTCTTCTTCTTCTCCATCTTTATCATCATTTTCCTCCTCTTCCTCCTCTTTCTTCTTCCACTTGTTCTTAACTTTTTGACATTAAAAATAGAGGTAATTAATCAATTAATCAACTTGGTAATTAAATACAAAAATGTTCTTCCAACCATCCTGTCTCCTCTATTTTATCTTCTTTTTCTCTGTTCATCTGGTTATTTAGTTATCGGTTTGTCTGTCTCTCTTTCTACATGCCTGTTTGTCTGTCTGTCTGTCTGTCTCTGTCTCTCTCTCTGTCTGTTTGTCAGTCTGTCTCTGTCTCTCTGTCTGTCTGTCTGTCTCTGTCTCTGTCTTTCTTTCTTTCTTTCTCTCTCTCTCTCTTTCTTTCTCTCTCTCTCTCTTTCTCTCTCTCTCTCTCTCTCTCTCTCTCTCTCTCTCTCTCTCTCTCTCTCTCTCTCTCTCTCTCTCTCTCTCTCTTTCTCCGTGTGTGTGTTTGCCTCTCTGTTTTCTTCTTATTCTTATTCTTATTCTTATTTTTCGTCTTATATTTTCTGCACTGTAGATTATACCCTTTAATTTGTAGTTCCATTTCTTTTCGGTGGTTTTCTATATTTCTTCGAATTTTATTTAACACACTACGAGTTTAATAGAAGAGAATTATTATTTCACGTTAAAGTTAAAGGTATCTTGTCAAGATTGCAGATATAATATGCTTTCATCGTATTTGATTTCAATTTGGACAATAAAATGCCAAATCAAAGTGATTGAATTTTGAAATAATCCTTTAGTTTTTTTTTCTCTCTCTCTCTTTTTTGACGATACTTGAACTAAAAAAAAAAAATCTCCCGATACTTTTTTTTCTTCTTTTTTCTCTCTTTTTTTTACGATGATTGAAACAAGAACTAAAAAAAAATGTAATTAATTGACAATCAGACTTTATTAAAGATGCAAGAAGAGAATTATCATTCATGTAAACCTGCGAAAGACATTTAATTATTTCGCACGCACATACACGTGTACGCATACAAACACAGATGCACACAAGGACAGACATACGCACACTCTTATGCTCATAAACACACACGTACATACATACACACACACACACACACATATACATACATATGCGTTACACACACACACACATATACATACATACGCGTTACACACACACACACACACACACACACATGTATCAGTGTGTATGTGTGTGCGTTTTCGATCCTTATAGCGACACACACCATGTTATTGAGAGAATTCATTGCAATATATGAACACTGACAATTTTGCGGAAAAAACACTAATCACAAAATTAGCCTGTAATTTCTTTTTTCTCTCTCCTTTTTACTGACTTCGCAAATGAAGAAAAGAATGTATGTTATTACACGATCTGTAAATGATTTTCCAAAGGTTTCATTAAAAGAAGAAAAAGATATGTATATTAACATGTTTATGTGTGTGTATGTGTGTGTGTATGTGTGTGTGTGTGTGTGTGTGTGTGTGTGTGTGTGTGTGTGTGTGTGTGTGTGTGTGTGTGTGTGTGTGTGTGTGTGTGTGTGTGTGTGTGTGTATGTGTGTATGTGTGTGTGTATGTGTGTATGTGTGTGTGTGTGTATGTGTATATGTGTGTGTATGTGTGTGTGGGTGTGTATGTGTGTGTGTGTGTGTGTGTGTGTGTGTGTGTGTGTGTGTGTGTGTGTGTGTGTGTGTGTGTGTGTGTATGTGTGTATGTGTGTGTGTATGTGTGTATGTGTGTGTGTGTGTGTATGTGTGTGTATGTGTGTGTGTGTGTGTGTGTGTGTGTGTGTGTGTGTGTGTGTGTGGGTGTGTGTGTGTGTGTGTGTGTGTGTGTGTGTGTGTGTGTGTGTGTGTGTGCATGTGCGTGTATGTGTGCGTGTGAATGTGCGTGTGCATGTGCATGTATGTGTGCGTGTGCATGTGTGTGTATATGTGCGTGTGCATGTGCGTGTGCGTATGGGTGTGTGTGTGTGTATGTGTGTATTCAAACCATGTTTTTTTTACCAATTCTGTTGCAAGAGGAAGAAATCTCGTATTGTTATCGTCACAGATCTTCCCATATCACATGCAATCTTTAATCTTTTTTCGTTATCTATTGTAACCTCGTGTCAAACGGCTTATTCCTGTCCTCCAGCATTGTGGATTTCCGCTTATCCGGCAACCCTTGTCTCCTCTGCCTATCTGGTTATTTATCTGTTAGTCTGTCTGTGTGTCTTTATGTCTGTCTGTCTGTGTGTCTGTCTGCATGTTTGTGTGTGTGTGTGTCTGTATGTCTGCCTATCTCTGTCTCTGTCTCTTTTTCTGTCTGTCTGTCTGTCTGTCTCTCTCTCTCTCTCTCTCTCTCTCTCTCTCTCTCTCTCTCTCTCTCTCTCTCTCTCTCTCTCTCTCTCTCTCTCTCTCTCTCTCTATCTATCTATCTGTCCTATCTTTCTCTCTCTCTCTCTCTCTCTCTCTCTCTCTCTCTCTCTCTCTCTCTCTCTCTCTCTCTCTCTCTCTCTCTCTCTCTCTCTCTCTCTCTCTCTTTCTTTCTTTCATCATCATTATCTCTCTCCCCTTTCACCCTCCATTCAGCCTTTAGCATCATTTCCCTTGCTTCATCTACGCCCATTTCATCAGTCTCCATCCACCATCACGCCCACGCTATTGATCAGAACACTTCTTGCTACATTACACTACTTCGCATCACATTAAACCACATCATGTCACATCGTATCAATTCACGCTTCGTCACGTCACGTCATGTCATAAAATATCACACCACACCACATCATACCACGAAACATCACACCACACCACAAAACATCCCATCACACCACACCGATACACCACACACCACGAAACATCACACCACACCACAAAACTTCACACCACGAAACATTGCACATCACACCTCAAAACATCACATCACACCACACCACAAAACACCACGAAACATCACACCACACCACGAAACATTGCACATCACACCTCAAAACATCACATCCCACCACACCACAAAACACCACGAAACATCACATCACTCCACACCACATCATGTCACGTCCCATCAAAATCCAACGCTGAACATCACGTCACTCCATCTCACAGCCCGCCGCATCAAAACCCAGATCTATTGTACCACATCAAATCACGCACCGTATAGAGACACTTCCTTTGATTCCCCGGTCGTCCCCCCCCCCACCCCCCACCCCTTCCTGGTTCCCACTTTCCTTCTCCCCCATTCCTCTTCTCCCAGTTATTATCTTCACGTGTCTCTTCCCTTATCTTTCTTCTCCCTTTTTCCTCCCTTTTTTTAACTCCCCCTCCCTCCGTCGTCTGTGTACTTTTCTTTCTTCTTCTTCTTCCTTCTTTCATCTTCCCTCTTCTTCTTCTTTCATCTTCCTTCCTTTCACTTCCTTCCATCTTTCTTGACCCATTTGTTCCACCTTCTCTCCTCCTAACTTTCCCTTTAACTTTCTTTCGTCTTCCTCTCATTCTTTCTGCTCCTCCCCTTATCACCACTTTCTCTTTCTTCCCCTTTCTCTGTCAGGCGTTTCTCCTGCTCCTTATTTGTATCTTCTTAACTCCTTTCCTTTCTTTCCTTTCTCTCCTCCATCTTCTCTTTGTCAATTCTTGTTATCTTTTCTTCCCTTTTTTCTGCCCATGTTCTCCTTCACTCCTTCTTTCCTTCCACTTTCGCCGTCCTCCCTCCTAACTCCCTTCTGCCTTTCTTCTTCCAACCTTCTCCTCCATCCACCTATCCACCTTCTCTTCCTCCTGTCCTTCCCCTCTTCCGACCTAGCCACTGTTCCCCTCCAGCCCACCCACGCACCGTTCCACCTTCCCCTTCCACCCTCCCATCCTTCCATCTCCCCCTTCCACCCACCCACCCATCCTTCCACCTCACCTTCTCCCCTTCCACCTCCCCCTCCCACCAACCCACCTATCCTTCCACCTCACCTTCTCCCCTTCCACCTCCCCCTCCCACCAACCCACCTATCCTTCCACCTCATCTTCTCCCCTTCCACCTCCCCCTCCACTCACTCATCCTTTCCACCTCCTACCCACCCTTCCACCCTCTTCCCTCCCCTTCCACTTTCCCCCCCCACCCACCCACCCATCCTTCCACCTCCTGCCCACCTCTTCCACCTTCCCCCTTCCGGTCCACTCACCCTTCCCCCTTCCCCTTCCACCTCCAGCCCACCTCTTCCACCTCCCCTCTCTCCTCCCCTCCTTTCCTCTCCGCTTCCTCCCCTCCTCCTTTCCCCTCCGCTTCCTCCCCTCCTCCTTTCCCCTCCGCTTCCTCCTCTCCTCCTTTCCCCTCCGCTTCCTCCTCTCCGCTGTAAGACTCCGCTCCAACGCACTGCTTCCCCATCTCCTTCCCCGACGCCCCGCAAGCGACTAACAGACTTGTGGCATCCTATTTAACACTCCGGTAATTTTCTCGGGGTTCTCGGTGATACACAGCGCCGCCGAGACGCAACCGGGAAGTAAAACAAGCAGCGGGTTGCGTTCTCGAGGCGGTGCACGCTCTGGTCTCCGCGAGAGGCATCAGTGGGGAGGTAATTAAAAATGAATAATTATTTTTCTGTTTTCTTTCTTGGTCTGATTATTTTTCTTTCTTTCTCTTTTTTTTTCTTTTTTTTATTTAATTATGATCTATTATTTTCTTTCGTTTCTTCTTAGGGTTATTATGTATTCTGTCAACAATGAATTAACGCATATTTTGGAGGTCGTCAAGTCAGCAGACAATGTTTATATATTTTACACGCATTTATAAAGACAGGCACACGTACACACACAGAGGAATAAACAAACACATGCATGCAACACATACATTCAACATACTCGATATTAATAGAAACTCAGATCACCGAGTAGTTGACAAATGTTTGTATAG
>NC_091563.1:32169780-32172280 GCF_042767895.1 Penaeus vannamei
GTGTGTGTATATATATATATATATATATATATATATATATATATATATATATATATATATATATATATATATGTTTGTGCACACACACATACTCACACACACACACACACACACACACACACACACACACACACACACACACACATATATATATATATATATATATATATATATATATATATATATATATATATATATGTATATATATATATATATATATATATATATATATATATATATATATATACATACATATGTTCATGTATATATACATATATTCATATATATATTTGTGTCCACTTAAACACACGACGCACCTTAAAACCGGACCGCTCATTGGCTCTCTAACTCTATAGAATTCAACGTAAACTCCTTAAATAATTCATTAGGTTGAGTGCGTGCATGGCTTTTAAATGGTTTATTCAATATTACGAGGATACCTATGAATATATTTTTAAAAATTGGTACGTCAGGACGGCTATGCAAACACTTACGAATGATTTTGTAAAATGAGAACACAAATTTTGAAATGTTTACGAATATCATTTCAACCAAATAATGTTTTTTTAGTTTTTCGAGTTCCAGTTCTAGAAAATAGAAAACACAGTTAATATCTTTAATCACTTTATTATATCAATCGTAATCCTAATATTGATAAACAGATAAATCATCAGTAAAGACAATAGTAATGCAATGATGAATGCAATAATATATATATGACGATAATGATAAAGACAATAAGTGACAACAATGATAGTTTTAACGACGATAGTGATTAATCTGATAATAATTACAAATAATAACGATAATAATGATAATAGCAATCATAATAATAACAAACATTTAGACAAACAAATAACAATAATAATGATAATAATAATAATAATAACATAATAATAATAATGATAATAATAATAATAATAATAACAAACAGTTAGATAAAGAAATATCAATAATAATGATAATAATAACAATAATAACATAATAATAATAATAATAATAATAATAATAATAATTACAAATAGATAGATAAAGTGAAATGAAATAGAAAAAAAATCAACCACAGGTGGAACGGCTTAAGAGACCGGAGTTAGCCACGTGTTCAAAAATCCCGGAGTGAGAACCAGGTGGCTCGGAGTCGACGTAAGAAGCTTCTTGGTACTCCTCCTACTCCCACTCTTTCTTTTTTTTTTTTTTTTTTTTTTTTTGCTATTTCTCTGCTTTATTTTTTTATTGTTATTATTTATTTATTCTTTATTTATTATTATTTTTTTTTTTTTGCTATTTCTTTGCTTTATTTTTTATTTTTTTGCTACTACTCTGTTTCGTTTTTCTTGTTTCTCTTATTCTTATTCTTATTTCTTTTCAACCTCTTCTAATTCCTTTTATCAGTAGTAGTATTTTCCATCTCTTGTCTTTTTCCCGTTTCTCCTTCTATTTCTTCGCGTTCCTTCTTTTGCAGTCTTTTTACACTATTTCTCCTTCTACTTCTTCTCCTTCTCCTTCTTTTGCTGTCTTTTTCTTCCATTTCTCCTTCTTCTTCTACTTCTCATTCTTCTTCTTTTGCTGTCTTTTTCCTCTGTTTCTCCTCCTCCTTCTTTTACTTCTTCTCCTTCTCCTTTTGCTGTCTTCTTTCACTGTTTCTCCTCCTCCTTCTTCTTCTACTTTCCATTCTCCTTCTTTTGCTGCCTCTTTTCCTATGTTTCTCCTCCTCCTTCTTCTTCTACTTCCCATTCTCCTTCTTTTGCTGTCTTTTTTCCTCTCTTTCTCCTCCTCCTTCTACCCTTCGAGACATTTCCGAACACTTCTCTTTGTCTTCTGTTTCCTATTTTTGTATTTATGAGCGACATTTCTTTTTTTTTTCTTTCTTTCTTTCTTTTTTACCTTTTCGGGTATTGAACACTGAAATATGGATTGTATTTTGATAGGAATATTGGGTTTTATTTCTTTTCTGGGAGTGGGTGAGATACAGAAAGAGAGAGGGGGGGGAGGTGGTGGGAGTGAAGGAGGGAGGGGGGAGAGGGAGAGGGAGGGGGAGGGAGGGAGAGAAGAGGAGAGGAGAGGAGAGAATAGCGCAGAGAGGAGAGGAGAGAGGGGGAAGGGAGGAGGGCGACGGGGAGTTAGAGAGAGAGAGATAGACAGACAGACCGAAACAGAGAGAACCAGAAACAGAAGCAAAATATCGAACAATCGTCACACGAACAAACAGACAAAACGAACATACAGATAAAAAAGGAAAAATAGATAAAACATGCATATATATATCGCCTCTAAAACCTACTCTACGAAAACACGGAAGTTTACCCCTGAGTGAGCACTGTTCACCTAGAGCGGCCACCGTGGCAGTTTTATGCAACATTAAAGATCTTCGGTGTTCACTAAAACCAAGGCACCGGGTAGTCTAAGATTCAAGCAATGTGTCCGAAGTCTTGCATTTAGATTTTTTTTTTTTTTTTTTTTTTTTTTTTTTTTGTATTTCACTAACCTGGTACTATCAGTC
>NC_091563.1:32192280-32194780 GCF_042767895.1 Penaeus vannamei
GTGATTTGTAGCTACGTAATTAATAATTTTAATTTATCAGGCTGATAAGACACTATATTCACAAACTTACGGTTTGAATATTAATAGATAACAAAGGTATAATTTTGGTGTTTTGATACCGCAAAAGCCAGTCGTCGGATTAATGCTTAAGACACTATTTGAAAGTATTATGAAGTGAATGTGCATTTGACACCTGAAGCTGATGTACAGATTATGCGGTCATACTTGCCTACGTGGATGTGTACGTGTCATCATTTCTGTAAAGTGTTCCAAGTGTTAAGTCAATTTACGATCAGCCTCTTCAGCTGAACGGATTTAAGTCATTTTCCTCATGCTGTACATTTTCGACATAATTACACATTTTAGATTCATTTACTGATATTTTTTTTCATTTCATATCTTTGCTGTATGTGTTCGATTAACATTAAAGGTAATATTGTGAAGGTGTTTCTCTTAATTTGCAGGAAAGTATCGAATATACTGTCGCATAAATTAGTTGAATTATGGGCTCTTACCTAAATAATTAGAGTTTTAGAACACGAATAGTTAAATGTGCCAAAAGGCCGGTTTAAGATATTTATTAAAATATATAACATATGTGCATCAATACTAAAATCACAAGATTAAAAACGATACAAATAAAACTAGAGCTCTTGCCCGTGATGAACAATGACGAAAGGATATAATGTCTCGTAATTTCTTTGGCGTCTGTCTTCTTGCACAATCACGGGCTCTGGCTCAACTTCCTCTCTCGCGTCTTCTGCAACGGATAGGTAGTATGGCTGCTCTTCATGGAGTTCTGTGCGATCACCTGAAACCAAGCGAAATCCATACACCGGTTGCCTGGCTCCGGGACCCTCGCCTTGTTGGTGTTTTCCTTGGGCATCTGATACCTTTTGAGCGTTGTCTCCTTGTGTTTGGTATAATGCTTGGTCTCCCGTGAGAAACTGGGGTTCATGTTGTAGGGGATTTGCGAGAACAATCTGCGCTCTTTCACTGGCTTGGTATTCGCGGTTGTTTTGAAATGCGTGTGCGTTAGATTCCACGGGGAATTGAAGCTCTGAGTCCGTGGCCGAGACGTGTGTATTAAGTGGAGGATCACCACCTGTGTTAATATCGTAGATGTTATACCCTAGCTGTAAATCATATTGAAAGTGATCACCATACGCCGCTTCTTCGTGGGGAGCTAGACCTGTTGCGTCATTCTCTGTGAGGAAGCTATAGGCCTGGTGATGGTGGTTCGAAGGTGAAAGGGAGGCGTAGGTTAGGCGCGTCGTGTCTCCGGCTCCATTTCCATTCTGGCCATCTTGGACCCACCCTGGAAGAGAAGATAGTGTTTCCCCTTTGTATTTCTAGGAATTCATAGGAAGCATCTCGATGATGTATCAATATACTGATGATAAACGGAGCTCGTATACTAAAACTTGAGGACTAAGTTACCTGCATGTTCATTTGAGGGAGTGTATGAACCATGAGGTCTGTTTCCTGAAGTCGGTTCCCTGTCGCGCGGTTCAAACTAGAAAGGGAAATGAAATCTGTGGCTCCATACTGTTCGACATCATGATCAGTGAAGCAGGTACCTCCACAGGAAATCATATATCATCGCTACAATAACGAAACTTCATACATTGGGTAATATATGCATCACTATACAGCAGCATAAGTTAACACATACCATTAGAGTACAGGGCAATACATTTAGATTAAGTATGAATGGCTCGTACTGTTTAAATTCATTATTATACTAGTCATGCTACTGGCGTATAATCGGTTTGTATACTACCCATTTCTCTGAAAACAACGATTAGATATTCTCAAAAATCGTAATCGTCATCAAAAATTCGTAAAAGTCATTAGTAAATAGTTGCATTTGTTCCGTGTGCAGTCACAATCAAATGCCCTTTCCCATGGTTGTACAAGTTCAGTGTTAGTTATCTTTTATTCATGCATGTTACAAAATTCGAGACCTAATTTGAAGAGCTTTTGGCCCTGGCTCTATAAATGAATAAGAAGCTCGAGAGAAACTTGTACAACAGGTTAATTTTATATTGCATATCATGACCTTACTTATTTATTAAATATACTGGCGATTTAAAACCCAAGTGAATCATCCAATATACTCGTAAATAGTACATGTTTTCTGCAATTATTTTTTTTCTTACGTTTGTAAATATCTTAAACATTTCAGGCGCGAATACAAAATAAAATGAACTTCACCCAACCAACCATTCTCTCCGTTAAACTCGACACATCAACAAACCACCATATCAAAATAACGGTGCGTGTGGGGGGGGGGGGGCAGGGAGACGGCTTAACACCATCAAAACAATACCTCAAACTTCCATCAATGATTAGCCTACATGAATTACCTTTTTCCATGTATATAATGATCCCTGGCGCTTCACAGAAACTGCGGGGGCTTGTTATAGGATTTCTTTTTAATCTTGGCGTTAATGAGCTTAAAAACTTTGGTCGGATTGACAGTAAATCCCGTTAGTGT
>NC_091563.1:32204780-32207280 GCF_042767895.1 Penaeus vannamei
ATAATTATAATAATAATAATAATAACAATAATAATAATAATAACAATAATAATAATAACTAACAAAATTAATGGCCATTATGATGATGATGATAAATAAGAATGAGACATGAAGAATAACTATCAACCATTAGGCCTACTTCTCAAGTTACTAATAAAAGTCACAAACCTCATTTCCACAAAGACTCTCCTTTCACACTAACATTTCCCCCATTTTACCCAACCACCGACACCATAACCTCCACGAATCCTTTAAAAATAAATAATCCAAAAAAAAAAAAAAAAGTACCATGGTCCCACATCTACCCGATAACTGCATCATTAAGAACCGGAATGTCCTTAAACACCGAGCAGGCTGAGCGAGAAAAAAGGTTAGAAATCAAAGTTGCATTGCGAAGACCGTGCTCCTGCAGACACCTGGAGGAGGGAAGGAAGGGTCCTGGGCGGCCGGGAGCTCAATCGTTGCCAGGTTTCGCCACGGGTGGAAAATGTCGAGACCTTTTGGCGGAGGCGTGGTTAAGGGAGGGGGTCTTATTAGCCAGGTCTTTTCGGCGTGGGGAGGGGGCGGCTTTTTAAGGGCCGTTTTTTTTATTTATCTATTTATTTATTTTATCTTATCTTATCTTATATATCTTATATTATTTCATCTTATATTTTTTATTTTATCTTATCTATTTTATTTCATCTTATTTATCTTATTTTATCTTATTTACTTTATTTTATCTTATCTATTCATTCATTTATTCTATCTTATTTATTCTTAGTTTATGGAAATACCGTAAGGTGAATGGAAGGGGAGAAAGTATTAAGAAATGAAGGGAAAAGAGTTGCTAAAAGTAAAAATAATAGATAATTTAGAATCTCGATGAAGATTGTCTAATTCAAACCGAATTTCCAGCTGACCTGACCTTATACGGCGCAGGGAGGATGAAGGAGAGTCCTCCTCGCGGGTCATCCTTGGCACCGTTCATTCCTAGGTCATCTTGGGTCGACCTCGCCTTCGTCGTCACCAGTGCCACAGCCAGCGCGAATGACCAGAGTGCCATCTCGGTCACACAAATCCTAGAGAAAACACACCAGAGCTTATATATCAAATCCACACACCTTTAAATATAAACAGTGGATTATAGCATTGATAGTTCTGGTATAAGCATAACAAAATTTAAATGTTCAGTCAATACTTCTTTAAATATGTAGAACCGACTGTCAGGTCTGAACATCACACAACTTTGATGTCAAATCAACACTTCTTAAAATATACACAGTGGAGTGTAGAATTGGATGACTGGTTTATTATTTCTATGACTGATTTATTATTTTTATGGTTTATTATTATGACTGGTTTATTATTATGACTGGTTTATTATGTTTATTATGATTATTTGTATCAGTGTAACAATACTGTAGCAGGATACGTGGGAAGCCTACCGTAGATACACCATTAGTCGATGAGCTTACCGGAAAAAATAAGCATGGTAGTTATGGTGGCGTGTAGATTATAAGTAAACAGGGCAGAGATATGTGTAGTTTCGGTATAGAGAGCATATATATAATAATGAGATTTTGACACGGACGAATAATCCATGATAAGAACTATGACCACGTACTCTTAGAAATAATTAGGGCCGACCTCACACGAACGAATTCTGAAGTGGCAAACAGCCTGTCCATTAAAAAAAAAAAAAAAAAAAAAAAAAAAAAAAAAAAAAAAAAAAAACGTAAACAAAAGAAAAAAACTCGTCACGACTATATTCACGAACATTCTCGGGTCCCTGAACTACCACGGCAAAAGCGCTGATACCAAATGATGATGAGATGTTAAGCAGAACGTAAGGAGGCGGGGGGGGGGGGAGTAAATGCCAAGCTGTGTTAAAATTTCATGAAACAACTTTTTTTTCTCTCATCTGCTGACGGGGTACCAAAAATGAAATGCCATCAGAGCT
Source organism: Penaeus vannamei (assembly GCF_042767895.1). Classification (NCBI taxonomy): domain Eukaryota; kingdom Metazoa; phylum Arthropoda; class Malacostraca; order Decapoda; family Penaeidae; genus Penaeus; species Penaeus vannamei. The sequence continues at coordinate 32,206,723 of NC_091563.1, forward strand.
CCTGTAAACGTAAGTGTTTGACGAAATGGTGATGCTTGTATGGTCATGGAATCATTATTATGAATGCCCCTTGTCCGAAACACGAAAGGAGAGGTGGCTAATATGGAACAAGGCAAAGAAGTTATTCATTTATTTATCATTATTAACATTTCCTTTTTCTTTTGTTCTTTTTTTTCTTTTTGGGGGGGGGGGTGCAGTGACGAAGAATTTGAGAACAAGGAAAAACTCACCAGTGCAGATAAAGACAAACTCAGAAATTCAAATATAAACCAAAGAAACCGCAGAAGTGGCAATGACACAAAAACATGCTTTACAGAAAACTCAAAAGTCAAACGTGAATTACAAAAGGAAATAGAAATAAAAAAGCCGATAACTGAAGAATACCAAATGATATGAAAAACAAATTCATCATTAAGGTAGATTCAAGTTTGGAAGAATAATGTAAAAAATACCGAAAATCAGCAACACCATTATCAATTGCATAAACATACATACGCAAATTAGAACTATGCACTGTGCACTAATAACCTGTCTTTCTTTGCTTAAAGACCAAAATAA
>NC_091563.1:32214780-32217280 GCF_042767895.1 Penaeus vannamei
GTCTTTTTAGTCTTCCTGACAACTAAGACCTACTATTTTATGCAACTGTTGAGTGAAAACTCATTAAATCTGTTTAAGTCTTGCTATATCATTTGTGTAACTTAGATTATATACTTGAAATTAATGTGCCAGTCTTGATGTTACTAGTTTTTCATAGTAGGAGGATATGGCCTAGATCTTTTGTCTTTAAAGTTCTCGCCATCTACTCATACGTTACCCTTTGTTGACTTCCTGCTCTTTATAGTAGCTACAGCACATGACATACGACATAAATACTCTGAAGTCTTTAGTAGCTTTTTCCTTTAATCCCTGATCCTTCAGCCAAATATGATATTGGTTGTAGATTTCAAATTGGATTTGATTATATAACTTACAATATATCAGCATTTTTGTTTTTACATGCCAGATTGAAGCTTGTCCTTTCTATCTCTTTAACTCATTTGATTTAGATGCTTCACTGCCATCAAGTGGTCCAAAATACGAGCAGTAGACCCACTTGAGCAGCCACTCTGTGGGGTGTATGGCTTGTAGGTTAGGTGCATACAATCACTTTTGTACGGTGACAAGATTCCATGACTCCCCTTTGCAATGTGATTTTCTCTTTTTCTATGTTAGTATTTGCATTTTGAAGATGTTAATAGACTGTTTTCCTTGCAGACTCCATATAATTTCTCTAGGTAGTCCAAAATTCAGCAGAATGATAATGATAATAAGTAAGATTTTGTTACTTGTGTAATAAAAAAAAATCATAAAATTCAATTTTCTGTAATACAACTTGCATCACCAGTCATGGTGGGCAGGATTAAGATACTGAGCATGAAAATAGTGTCCTCCCTGGAGTTGGCGCTCTTCCAGTCATAGCTTACCAATGATACATTTCACACTTGTTTATGAGTGGAAATATTCCAAAAACCCCTTCCTAAATGCTCACTCAGTTAAATCACCCTCCAAGAGCTTTGTGCATTTATGGTGAGTCATTTCCATCACCCTGGCCTTCAGCCAAAATTTCATGACAGCAAGTTCGTGTCACCTCAGCCCTTGATGTGAAAGTCACGTCATCCAGATCATATGGGTTGATGTTATTGGTACACATGTATTTACTGATATTTAAAACCTTTAGAAATGCCCCAAGTCATAATTAGGATTATTTCATTTCAAACATTTCAATCATTACAGTAGAGTTCCTCTTCAGACAAAAAACGAACTGGATTATTTTCAGTTTTTGTCTGAAGAGGAACTCGTGAAGAGTTCGAAACATCACGTTTATTTTCATTTCTCATTGTGGCTAGTTTCATTTTCATTTATATACATACATACATACATATACATACATACACACATACATATACATACTTACACACATACATATATACATATATATATACATACATATATAGATAGATATAGATAGAGAGATAGATAGATACATTTATATATATATATATATATATATATATATATATATATATATATATATATATGTATATATATATATATATATATATATATATATATATATATATATATATATATATATATATATATATATACACATACATATATATGTAAATATTTCTGTAGATACATACATAGATATCTGAGAAAGTGATCATTTAAATATTAGATTATCTTTAATGTGTTTCAGGTAATAAAAACCTTCATACCAGAGATGTTGCCTGAAGCTGGACCAAATACCCATTGAAGGATGTAACTGAAGAAAATAATGAAGATTTGTTTTTATTGTAATTGATGATAATACGTCCTATGTTGTGAAGAGGGACTAAATTTTCTGTGAAAAAAATGTCAGAGATTCCAGTTAGCAGGAAGCCTAAGAATCATGAGTGTTCCTTCTGCAAAAAGAAATTTTTATACATAACAGAAATGAAAAGGCACTATCGATCTCACACTAAGGAGAAACCATTTGTTTGCAAAGAGTGTGGTAAGGCTTTTTCACTTGTTAGTAATCTTAGCAGGCATAAAGGAGTTCATAGTGGCTTGAAGCCCTTTGAATGTGCAGAGTGCTCGAAGAGATTTTCAGAGAAAGGATCCCTCAAAAAACATATAGCTATCCATACTGGTGAAGAACCCTACAAATGTGCAATATGTGAAAAAAAGTTCACTCAGAAGGCACACTACAGTGCGCATATGTATCAGCATACAGATGAGACACCAGTTCAATGCTCTATTTGCCCTAAAAGGTTCAAAAATCAAATTAGATTATCCATTCACTTGAGGACACATTGTGAAGACCGACATTTTAAATGCTCAGTTTGTGATAAAGCCTTCAAGACAAAAGGATCACTTAGTAAGCATGGTCTCGTTCATAGTAGCATGTCATTTAAATGTTCTCTCTGTGAGAAAACATTTAAAAGAAAAAGGTCTCTGCAGCTTCATGTGAGGTGTCATGAAAAAAAGCTTCAGGTGCGTAAGGGTGAATCGCTTTTAGAAGATGATGTTTCAGACCATGCATCCCATAAGCCATCATTTGAATGTCCTCAGT
>NC_091563.1:32224780-32237280 GCF_042767895.1 Penaeus vannamei
GCAGGCCAGTGGCAGATGTACTCATTATGGCCTTTGAACAAGCTGGTTGGCTGGGAAATAGCAGAATCAAATGTCATCTCACAAAGGACATCTGGGATATTAGTGATAACCTGCCAAAGAAAATACAACCATTAATATGTTATCAATTGGTCAGTGAATTTGACACTTGATTCTATTACATATGAAGGTAATTGTCACAGATAGCGACGCACCCTCCCAGAGACTAAGTTGAAAAAAAAAAAAAAAATTCTTCAGGAAATCCAATGATTTCACCAATTCTTGGCATTGTTTCTTCTGCCAATGAATCATTCAGGAGATCAAGTACCATTTCTCCATTGACAATCTTGATTTGTTAGTCCTCATACCAGGGGAGGGCATAAAGTATATCAGGGAATTATGAGGTAAAACAGGCTTAAATAAGAAGAATAATTATCAGAAATGCATAAAACTACCACAAAAACACATAAAATCAGCCAATGAAACTCTACGGACGTAACCGCTATCTTTGAAATTCTACGTAATGACATGCCAAAATTTAAAAACTACAGGAACCCAACCTGTCTTTCAGGAAACTCTATGGGAATCCACATGTTCCAAACCCCCCAAAAAACGTATTGACCAGTAAACCTGCCTAATTTAACAATTTAAGATGCCGTGACTAGGCGTGCCCTTTGAGCACTGCCTGAGGGGAGGGTTGATCGCCCCTCAACACCCCTTAGGACACATTCTCTTCACCTCGGTATGTATGGCAAGATAGAGCTGTGTTCACACCATGAAATAATACGCCAACTACCTTTATATCTAGAAACGTCAATCTTTTGTTCCCTTCTTTTTACCATCTGGATTGCTTTGATTTGATTGGCATTTGGAAGTCTTGATGGGCCCAGATGTTTAACTGGGATGGTTATTAAAGTCTAATTCTTCTTCGTTGCCACTGTATAAGTCTTAAAAATAACCCAGAATCAACACAATACTCGAAACGTAACATTTCTCACTGGCGTTCTGTCATTGAATGGTCTATGAGCTGTCAAACCTCGCAACTAGGCAAATGAAAGTATAAAAAGCATGATGTGCAGATAATTCTAAATAAAGATAGAGATCAGTATTAAAACACATAAATGAAGCATAATAACATTAATAAAATACTTTAAAGAGCATAAATGTGTAACAGCAGGCACTGATAATTAGCCAAATATTGTTTTGACAAGTGCGATAGCGAGGTATATTTTCGTTATTTATTGGTGACCATGAGTCTGCTGCAGCTTAAACTATGTTCTATTCTACTCTATTTCTTCCACTCTAAAAGATGGTGGTGTCCATTTACCTCATCACCACACATCATTCTCTTTAACTTTTACCCATATCAATCTCATAGCACAATTAAAACAATATCTAATGTCCACAACAACCTACTTGGTAGTGGCAGTGCTAAGCAATTATGGTAGTTTCATGCCCTTGTTCCTGTGAAAGTCAGCAAACTTTGTTCACGCATATTTTACAAGATAGAGTATGGAATAGTTGCTTATTTGATGGCATTGGGAGGTTTACAAGAACGCCTTAAATATTCAAATGAACAGAGTTTCATTTGTATCATCTTACAAATGTAATACTTCAGGAGGATTCAGATGCATGAAGTATTTTGGTTTATGCTTGGTTGTTATTTTTATTTAACCAAAAATTTACTGATTTAGAATTTGCTGTGGAAATGACATTATTATTCTTATGGTTAAACTTAACAGTATGGATGCACTAGAATAAGACAAATTGAAGGTTATATGCTTGTAAATTAGTGGATAATGTTTGTTAAGAGTGTATACCCAGTCACAGCAAATTAGTTGAAGTCTTAGCTCCTCTTAGACAACACAAACCCAACCCTTACATTAAGGGAAAAAAAAATTAAGGTTTTGCTGCAAATCTGTCCAAGTGTTACGTCATTGTTATGGCTCCACCCATCATTTGTAATGTGCCTGTGCAGAGCATATTCAACTGAAAAAGTCAGTTTGGGAGTATATTTTTTATTAATTTCTATAAGGCTGTCTGTCTGAAGTTAATATCATAAGTAGAAGGAATTGATGTACTATTATATAACTTTTATTTGTGTGTGTGTGTGTGTATTTGTGTATTTGTGTGTATTTGTGTCAGTTTTAGTCTTTAACAATGGTTAAGCATGTTTTATATTCTTAAGAGTAACAATGTATAATGACTAGCAAAACATGTAGAAATTTTATTAACAATCCTTTTTTTCTTTTCAGATGTGCAATACTGGAAAATATTCAGTTTTAACATGAAAACCACAGAATGTGTATAACAAGACAGAGTATTTGACTTGAAGGTTAAATGTATTGAAACGAAAATCATATTTTTATCATGATGTGTGAATATGATGTATTCCCATTTTAGTCTTTTTAGATGACAACTCAACCTTTTTACTTTGACTTATATTTGAATGACCAATTGTAATATGATATTTGATGAGGATATCAGACTACAAAAGATGCAGTCTCCTGAAGAAATTATTGTCTGTGGTAATAGCCAAGATAATTTTTATGAAAGCACGAGTGTGAAGGAAATAGAAAAATCACTATGCTCTTTTTGTGGGAAGGAAATTAATGCTGATAACTTAGGTAACTTAGAGAAAGGCATTTGTTCAATATGTAATAGTGGAAATAAGAAGAAGCAGCCTCACAAATGCCACATTTGTGGAAAAGTACTTTCCGGCATTTATAACCTTAGGAGACACATACAGAAGCATTCTGGAGAAAAGCCATTTGAGTGCACCATTTGCTCAAAAAGATTCACTGAGAAAGGTTCCCTCAAGAAACACATGCTAATACATTCAGAAGATAGTCCATTTAGGTGTTCTATATGTGATAGAAAGTTTACCCAGCTTGGACATTTGAAAGCACACACACTACTCCATTCAGGGGAAAGACCATTTCTGTGTTCGCAGTGTGGAAAGAGTTATACTAGTAAGTATAACTTGAGTGCACATCTCCTAACTCACACAAAAAAGAGGTGGTATCAGTGTAAAGAATGCAAAAAAAGTTATCCGTCACAAGAGAAACTTTTAAAACATAAAGTGGTTCATACTGTAAGAAAACCATATAAATGTGCGCTATGTGCAAAGGCTTTTGCGAGGAAGAGTAGTTATTCTAATCATATGAACATCCATGACCGAAAGAAATTCTCCAACTGTTCAGAATGTAATGCAGAGTTCACATCAGTTAAATCAAAGATATGTCAGTTTTACAGTACAAGAAAGATGGAATGTCTTTCTTGTGCTTTTTGCAAAGAAAGTTATGTCGATTTTGATCAATTCATAGATCATATTCAAAGACATACAGGAGAACGAGATGAGATTTGTGCTGATTGTAGAAAGACGATGAAGAAGCAGTATGAATGTAATATTTGCCCTGAAAAATATGATGAACAAGCTCTTCTTGAAGAACATTTGTTATCTGCACATATTGATGGAAAACCCTTTGAATGTAATGTATGCAAAAAGAAATTTGCAGAATTTAAGAAATTTATTCGTCATACTAAATTACATTCCGATAAAAGTTTTGAATGTTCCATTTGTGGTAAAAGCTTTACTTTGAATATTTCCTTGAAAAGGCATATGTTTGTACATACTAGGGAAATCACATGCGAATGTCCAGAATGTGGTAAAAAGTTCCGTTATCCGACAAGTCTGGCAAGACATAAATTAACTCACTTGGGTCGTAGCCATTGGAAATGTAATCATTGTGGAAGGAGGTTTCTTGAGAAGAAAGACTTAGAGCTGCACCAGCTTAACTTTGAACATAGCAAAGGTTACGAGTGTCCCACTTGCAAGAAAGTATTTAGCTTTCCCAGCAGTCTCTCAAGACACAAGAAAATTCACTCTGACATAAAGCCTTATACTTGTTCCTTATGTGACAAAAAGTTTTCATACTCAGAAACACTGAGGAGACATATTCGAGTTCACTGTGAAGACAGGCGCTTCAAGTGTGGTGTGTGTGGTAAAGGATACAATTCATCATTCACCCTGAAAATACACATGAGAATGCATAATGGATACAGGCCCTTCCAGTGCGCATTGTGTCCTGTTAGTTATACCATTAAAGGTAGTCTTAAAAGACATATGCTATCACACTACAGTGATATATCATTTAAGTGTCATATCTGCAAGAAGGAGTACTCACGACAATGTACTTTGAAAAAACACTTACAGACTCATAGGAATAATGGAGTAACAGTTTCATCTGGTAGTGGAGAATCTGAATGTGAGAAAAAGCCTCTTGGTGAAAAATGTGACAATTTAGATTCTGAAGATCACACTGCTCCCGGAGAAGAGAGTGTTGTCTATATAGAGGAAGATAGTGAGAAGAGTATGAAAACTCTGGGATATGGCAGTGATGAAGAGGAAGTGTGTTCTACGTCGCATATTAATGAAAATCTTGATCCGCTACGTGATGAAGATAAAAATGTTGCAATAGTTTGTAAGGAAGAAAGACAGGATATGATAGAGGAGATGGCTAGTACCTCAGGTGAAGATGATGGTAGTCATTTAAGTGTTGCAAAAATGGAAGTGAAGATGGAGGTTTACTGTGAAGAGGCTTTGGAATAAATATTTATTTTGAGTATGAAGCTTTAGAAAAATAAAAGGAGTTATTATTAAAAATTGTTTTTTTTTTTTCCCCTGTCAGTGTCTCTCATTGTCTTTTTTTTCATAAATAGAACTTAAAATTGACGAATAAGTGTGGATAATAAGCTCTTGAAGTAATAGCAAATTTATTAGAACTCTCATGGAAGCCAGTCTTAACTTTGCCTTTGACTTTTCTGATAATTCAAAGGAGCAGTTTGAATTAATATATTTTTACTACTAGAATAAAGTTATCCAACCAGATACAAGACAAAGATTAACCTGCAGATACAAGTAATAAAAATTTTTACATATGAATATTATTGAAATATTAATATCTTAATACAATATCAGATGTGAATTACAGATTCTCTTACACTCACTCTGTTATTAGCATTTTATGAATGTCAAACTCAGGGTTTTTCTGGCAAGAGGAAATATGACAAGATATCATAATGTAGTTTATAATTTATATAACAAAATAAATGAAGTCAGACTGTTTCCCTACCATTCTATTTTTTATTAGGTGGGTATTGCCATAAAGTTTCCTTGTGAAGGTTATGAATAATTATATTATATCTTATTATTATATTATCATATTATATCTTATGCTTTGTCATGTTTTTTATTTAATTATATATTTTTATTTATATTATTTTTTAATAATTATATTTTGTTAATCGTATCTTATGCTTTGTTATGATACCCTTTCCTCGCTACACACAAGGAGAGGGGAACAACGAAAAATACCTATAAGTAGTTCATCAACTTTTTATACTTTTATACATCACTATTTATGGTCTATTGGTGAGCCAGATAAAATGCCCAATGTGTAGGAGTATTCTTCATAAAGAATGTATGCACGAATGGGAAATGCCTGCCCACATTAATCCACATGTTGGGAAATGCCCACCCACATAAATCCACATGCTGGGAAAAGCCACCTACATAAATCTACATGTTGGTCCCACTTACATAAATCTTCCGGCTGGGAAATGATCACCTACATAAATCCACATGGAAAATGTGCACCCACATAAATCCAGAAGTTGGTAAATGCACCCCCACATAAATCTACTTGTTGGGAAATCCTCACAAAAATATCGGGAAAAGCCCCCACAAAACTTCCCATTGGAAATGTCCCTCGACATAAATCCACATTTTGGGAAATACCCACCCACTTACATCCACATAGTGGGAAAAGCCAACCCATATTAATACAGCTGCTAGGACATGCCCACACATACAACCACATGCTGAGAAACACCCACCCACATGAATCCACATGCTGGGAAATGTCCACCCACATTAATCCACATGCTGGGAAATGCTCACCCACATTAATCCACATGCTGGGATATGCCCACCCACATTAATCCACATGCTGGGATATGCCCACCCACATTAATCCACATGCTGGGAAATGCCCACCCACATTAATCCACATGCTGGGAATTGCCCACCCACATTAATCCACATGCTGGGATATGCCCACCCACATTAATCCACATGCTGGGAATTGCCTACCCACATTAATCCACATCCTGGGAATTGCCCACCCACATTAATCCACATGCTGGGAAAAGCCCATCCACATTAATCCACATGCTGGGAATTGCCCATCCAAATTAATCCACATGCTGGGAAATGTCCACCCACATGAATCCACATGCTGGGAATTGCCCACCCACATTAATCCACATGCTGGGAAATGTCCACCCACATTAATCCACATACTGGGAATTGCCCACCCAAATTAATCCACATGCTGGGAAATGTCCATCCACATGCTGGGAATTGCCCACCCACATTAATCCACATGCTGGGAATTGCCCACCCACATTAATCCACATGCTGGGAATTGCCCACCCAAATTAATCCACATGCTGGGAAATGCCCACCCACATTAATCCACATGCTGGGAAATGCCCACTCATTAATCCACATGCTGGGAATTGCCCACCCACATTAATCCACATGCTGGGAAATGTCTACCCACATTAATCCACATGCTGGGAATTGCCCACCCACATTAATCCACATGCTGGGAATTGCCCACCCACATTAATCCACATGCTGGGAATTGCCCACCCACATTAATCCACATGCTGGGAATTGCCCACCCACATTAATCCACATGCTGGGAATTGCCCACCACATTAATCCACATGCTGGGAATTGCCCACCCACATTAATCCACATGCTGGGAATTGCCCACCCACATTAATCCACATGCTGGGAAATGCCCACCCACATTAATCCACATGCTGGGAAATGCCCACCCACATTAACCCACATGCTGGGAAAAGCCCACCCACATTAATCCACATGCTGGGAAATGCCCACCCACATTAATCCACAGCTGGGAATTGCCCACCCACATTAATCCACATGCTGGGAATTACCCACCCACATTAATCCACATGCTGGGAAATGCCCACCCACATTAATCCACATGCTGGGAAATGCCCACCCACATTAATCCACAGCTGGGAATTGCCCACCCACATTAATCCACATGCTGGGAATTGCCCACCCACATTAATCCACATGCTGGGAAATGCCCACCCACATTAATCCACATGCTGGGAAAAGCCCACCCACATTAATCCACATGCTGGGAATTGCCCACCCACATTAATCCACATGCTGGGAATTGCCCACCCACATTAATCCACATGCTGGGAATTGCCCACCCACATTAATCCACATGCTGGGAATTGCCCACCCACATTAATCCACATGCTGGGAAATGCCCACCCACATTAATCCACATGCTGGGAATTGCCCACCCACATTAACCCACATGCTGGGAAAAACCCACCCACATTAATCCACATGCTGGGAAATGCCCACCCACATTAATCCACATGCTGGGAAATGCCCACCCACATTAATCCACATGCTGGGAAATGCCCACCCACATTAATCCACATGCTGGGAAATGCCCACCCACATTAATCCACATGCTGGGAAATGCCCACCCACATTAATCCACATGCTGGGAATTGGCCACCCACATTAATCCACATGCTGGGAAATGCCCACCCACATTAATCCACATGCTGGGAAATGCCCACCCACATTAATCCACATGCTGGGAAATGCCCACCCACATTAATCCACATGCTGGGAATTGGCCACCCACATTAATCCACATGCTGGGAAATGCCCACCCACATTAATCCACATGCTGGGAAATGCCCACCCTCGTTAATCCACATGCTGGGAAATGCCCACCCACATTAATCCACATGCTGGGAATTGGCCACCCACATTAATCCACATGCTGGGAAATGCCCACCCACATTAATCAACATGCTGGGAAATGCCCACCCACATTAATCCACATGCTGGGAATTGCCCACCCACATTAATCCACATGCTGGGAAATGCCCACCCACATTAATCCACATGCTGGGAAATGCCCACCCACATTAATCCACATGCTGGGAATTGCCCACCCACATTAGTCCACATGCTGGGAATTGGCCACCCACATTAATCCACATGCTGGGAAATGCCCACCCACATTAATCCACATGCTGGGAAATGCCCACCCACATTAATCCACATGCTGGGAAATGCCCACCCACATTAATCCACATGCTGGGAAAAGCCCACCCACATTAATCCACATGCTGGGAAATGCCTACCCACATTAATCCACATGCTGGGAAATGCCCACCCACATTAATCCACATGCTGGGAAATGCCCACCCACATTAATCCACATGCTGGGAATTGCCCACCCACATTAATCCACATGCTGGGAAATGCCCACCCACATTAATCCACATGCTGGGAAATGCCCACCCACATTAATCCACATGCTGGGAAATGCCCACCCACATTAATCCACATGCTGGGAAATGCCCACCCACATTAATCCACATGCTGGGAAATGCCCACCCACATTAATCCACATGCTGGGAAATGCCCACCCACATTAATCCACATGCTGGGAAATGCCCACCCACATTAATCCACATGCTGGGAAATGCCCATCCACATTAATCCACATGCTGGGAAATGCCCACCCACATTAATCCACATGCTGGGAAATGCCCACCCACATTAATCCACATGCTGGGAAATGCCCACCCACATTAATCCACATGCTGGGAAATGCCCACCCACATTAATCCACATGCTGGGAAATGCCCACCCACATTAATCCACATGCTGGGAAATGCCCACCAACATTAATCCACATGCTGGGAAAAACCCACCCACATTAATCCACATGCTGGGAAAAACCCATCCACATTAATCCACATGCTGGGAAATGCCCACCCACATTAATCCACATGCTGGGAAAAACCCATCCACATTAATCCACATGCTGGGAAATGCCCATCCACATTAATCCACATGCTGGGAAATGCCCACCCACATTAATCCACATGCTGGGAAATGCCCACCCACATTAATCCACATGCTGGGAAAAACCCATCCACATTAATCCACATGCTGGGAAATGCCCACCCACATTAATCCACATGCTGGGAATTGCCCACCCACATTAATCCACATGCTGGGAAAAACCCATCCACATTAATCCACATGCTGGGAAATGCCCACCCACATTAATCCACATGCTGGGAAATGCCCACCCACATTAATCCACATGCTGGGAAAAACCCATCCACATTAATCCACATGCTGGGAATTGCCCACCCACATTAATCCACATGCTGGGAAATGCCCACCCACATTAATCCACATGCTGGGAAATGCCCACCCACATTAATCCACATGCTGGGAAAAACCCATCCACATTAATCCACATGCTGGGAATTGCCCACCCACATTAATCCACATGCTGGGAATTGCCCACCCACATTAATCCGCATGCTGGGAAATGCCCATCCACATTAATCCACATGCTGGGAAATGCCCACCCACATTAATCCACATGCTGGGAAATGCCCACCCACATTAATCCACATGCTGGGAATTGCCCACCCACATTAATCCACATGCTGGGAAATGCCCATCCACATTAATCCACATGCTGGGAAAAAACCCATCCACATTAATCCACATGCTGGGAAATGCCCACCCACATTAATCCACATGCTGGGAAAAACCCATCCACATTAATCCACATGCTGGGAAATGCCCATCCACATTAATCCACATGCTGGGAAATGCCCACCCACATTAATCCACATGCTGGGAAAAACCCATCCACATTAATCCACATGCTGGGAAATGCCCATCCACATTAATCCACATGCTGGGAAATGCCCACCCACATTAATCCACTGCTGGGAAATGCCCACCCACATTAATCCACATGCTGGGAATTGCCCACCCACATTAATCCACATGCTGGGAATTGCCCACCCACATTAATCCACATGCTGGGAATTGCCACCCACATTAACCCACATGCTGGGAATTGCCCACCCACATTAATCCACATGCTGGGAATTGCCACCCACATTAATCCACATGCTGGGAATTGCCCACCCACATGAATCCACATGCTGGGAATTGCCCACCCACATTAACCCACATGCTGGGAATTGCCCACCCACATTAACCCACATGCTGGGAATTGCCCATCCACATTAATCCACATGCTGGGAAAAACCCATCCACATGAATCCACATGCTGGGAATTGCCCACCCACATTAACCCACATGCTGGGAATTGCCCACCCACATTAACCCACATGCTGGGAATTGCCCACCCACATTAATCCACATGCTGGGAATTGCCCACCCACATTAACCCACATGCTGGGAATTGCCCACCCACATTAATCCACATGCTGGGAATTGCCACCCACATTAATCCACATGCTGGGAATTGCCCACCCACATTAATCCACATGCTGGGAATTGCCCACCCACATTAATCCACTTGCTGGGAATTGCCCACCCACATTAATCCACATGCTGGGAAATGCCCACCCACATTAATCCACATGCTGGGAAATGCCCACCCACATTAATCCACATGCTGGGAAAAACCCATCCACATGAATCCACATGCTGGGAATTGCCCACCCACATTAATCCACATGCTGGGAATTGCCACCCACATTAATCCACATGCTGGGAATTGCCCACCCACATTAATCCACATGCTGGGAATTGCCCACCCACATTAACCCACATGCTGGGAATTGCCCACCCACATTAATCCACATGCTGGGAATTGTCCACCCACATTAATCCACATGCTGGGAATTGCCCACCCACATTAATCCACATGCTGGGAATTGCCCACCCACATTAATCCACATGCTGGGAATTGCCACCCACATTAATCCACATGCTGGGAATTGCCCACCCACATTAATCCACATGCTGGGAATTGCCCACACACATTAATCCACATGCTGGGAATTGTCCACCCACATTAATCCACATGCTGGGAAATGCCCACCCACATTAATCCACATGCTGGGAATTGCCCACCCACATTAACCCACATGCTGGGAATTGCCCACCCACATTAACCCACATGCTGGGAATTGCCCACCCACATTAATCCACATGCTGGGAAATGCCCACCCACATTAATCCACATGCTGGGAATTGTCCACCCACATTAATCCACATGCTGGGAATTGCCCACCCACATTAATCCACATGCTGGGAAATGCCTACCCACATTAATCCACATGCTGGGAATTGCCCACCCACATTAATCCACATGCTGGGAATTGCCCACCCACATTAATCCACATGCTGGGAATTGTCCACCCACATTAATCCACATGCTGGGAAATGCCTATCCACATTAATCCACATGCTGGGAATTGCCCACCCACATTAATCCACATGCTGGGAAATGCCCACCCACATTAATCCACATGCTGGGAAATGCCCACCCACATTAATCCACATGCTGGGAATTGCCCACCCACATTAATCCACATGCTGGGAAATGCCCACCCACATTAATCCACATGCTGGGAAAAGCCCACCCACATTAATCCACATGCTGGGAAATGCCCACCCTCATTAATCCACATGCTGGGAATTGCCACCCACATTAATCCACATGCTGGGAAAAGCCCATCCATTTTAATCCACATGCTGGGAATTGCCCACCCACATTAATCCACATGCTGGGAATTGCCCAACCACATTAATCCACATGCTGGGAAAAGCCCATCCATTTTAATCCACATGCTGGGAATTGCCCACCCACATGAATCCACATGCTGGGAATTGCCCACCCACATTAATCCACATGCTGGGAATTGCCCATCCACATTAATCCACATGCTGGGAATTGCCCACCCACATTAATCCACTGCTGGGAAATGCCCACCCACATTAATCCACATGCTGGGAATTGCCCACCCACATTAATCCACATGCTGGGAATTGCCCACCCACATTAATCCACATGCTGGGAATTGCCCACCCACATTAATCCACTGCTGGGAAATGCCCACCCACATTAATCCACTGCTGGGAAATGCCCACCCACATTAATCCACATGCTGGGAATTGCCCACCCACATTAATCCAATGCTGGGAATTGCCACCCACATTAATCCACATGCTGGGAAAAGCCCACCCACATTAATCCACATGCTGGGAATTGCCCACCCACATTAATCCACTGCTGGGAATTGCCCACCCACATTAATCCAATGCTGGGAATTGCCCACCCACATTAATCCACATGCTGGGAATTGCCCACCCACATTAATCCACATGCTGGGAATTGCCCACCCACATTAATCCACATGCTGGGAAATGCCCACCCACATTAACCCACATGCTGGAATTGCCCACCCACATAATCCACATGCAGAGAAAAACCCATCCACATTTTAGGAGAATCTCCCCACATAAATCCACTTGATAAATGCCCACCCACATAAATCTACATGTCAGGAAA
>NC_091563.1:32242280-32252280 GCF_042767895.1 Penaeus vannamei
GGGGGACTGGACCTTCTGTGATCACCTCTAAGGAAGCTGCTGTCCCGCAACCCCAAGTGTCAACCCCATACTTGAATGAATACAAAAAATAGTCCCGATTGGTAAATCTGCTCTGTGCGCGAAAGAAATTACACGTGCAGCTTCTGTATCATGTGGACATATTTCTAACAAAAGCATTAAAATGGGTTTTTACCTGACTGACATTGAGTGGAATCCACTCTTTGAAGCACAAAATCCTCAATTAAAGAATAATATGGCAAAGAATCAATTTGTTTACCAAAATAATGCAAGTGGATAAGAACATTGTATTTCTGAGACTGATAGTCCTGAAGTTACTCTAAGACCCTACAATCGTGAAGATTCTAGCTTAAGAAAATTGTGCTAAGAACTGATTTGCGTTACACAATTTCTTTAAGCATACGGCCATAAGTCCCAATTACTCTGACCATTCCTAGGGAAGCACGAAAACCTTCCTGAACTCAGGGCTTTTTACTTCCTTATCAGGGACTCTGCCCATGGACCCCTTGCCTGTTTGCTGTGGACAGACTTTTTGCATTGCCTTTGCCTGGACTTATTTTTGAATTTAATTTTTTTATATTAATCTTTTTCAGCATAGACTTATGCTTTTCCCATTCTATGTCCCATTGTCATTACATTTTTCCTATCTTAGCAAGATCATTATGTAAATGTATACCAAACTATATTACATATTTCATAACTTTATTGTTATCATCTTGTGAAGGAAATACTACAAATGAAATGTCTTACTCTTATTTATTCTAATTAAAGCAAGGTACTATATGGCTCTGTGAAACTGATATTAAGCCATTATTTCTATGCATTTAACAGTTTTATTACAAGCAAGATTTTCCGTTTATATTTGTCCATATTGTGTTCTTTACATATGTTACTTTTTCAGTTTAGATTTTTCTTAATTTCCAGGCCAAAATGATGCGAAAAGCAAATTTAGGGGCTGGGAGTGTTCAGCGCCCTGGAACCCTGAAACCTCGAAATACAGACAGTACCCCAAATAACAGGTGAGTTACGATTATCTTGTAAATGAAAATATAATACTTGAAATTATTTATATTTTAAGAGATTTGACAGTAATTAATGAATTATCTCTATTTTTATATTTAGATATAGAAAGTTAAATGTATATTCTTTGACAAGGTCTAGACAATACAATGACATGTACTATGAATATTTGATACATTGTATTATGCAAGCTAGCAAAGTAATTCCTATGTTTCAGACGGAGTGCAGGGCAACAGATGAGGAAATCTTACCTTCCCAAAACCTCACAATCAGACAGTGCTAAGAAACTAACCAGTAGAAATAAGCGCATCAGTGCTGAAGGACTCAGCAGACTCTCCATAGCTTCGGGAAGATTTACCCCTACTAGGAACAATACCTCAGCCTCAACCTTGTTGGCTCCTCCCAGTGTCAGCAGGTTAGTTCTTCTGTAGTGCTTTAAGAGTATTGTTTGTATATTTTCTAATAGTAGAACTGTGACTCAGCATTAGAAGATTTATTCAATTTTTTTTTTCTTCTTATAGGAAATAGACTGGAAATATTGGTGTTTAACTATTTATTTATCATCAGTTACAATAGGCAAATTTTCATTGTTTCTGTGAAAATGCTCAGGAATGCATAAATCTTTACCAAAAAGTAAAAGTATTCTGTGAAATTTATAAAGATCTATATATTCCCTAATGAGGCATGTTATTTTAAGAGTAAATGGTGAAAAGAAAAGAAAAGAAGTAAAGAAAAAGATATATGTATATAAAATGTATATTTCTTTGTGATTTTTTTTTTGTTTCAGGATATATTTTCACACCTGAAAACTTTTACAACTGCATATTTCAAATGATTAGAATATGGGCCAGTATATCAAGACTTATACAAACTAATGTTTTAAGAGAACAGTCTGGTATCTTATATCCTGAACTTATTCTCACCCATTACACTAACAGACTGTCAACGGATTCAGTGCGCAACTCTAGTATGGGAACAAAAGTGAGGAAGGAGACCCGCCCTATCACAGACTCCAATTTTAAGAGTCAGTGTGTGGACAAAATTCTGGACTTCCTTGTCAGCAGGGGCTATGTATACCAGCTTCAGCGAAGAACGCTCCTCGCGCCTTCCACAAAAGATTTTTCTAACATCTTCAGTGTATGTGTTTTAGACTTATTATTCATTTATGTATTGTTTGATTTTTTTTTTTTTTTTCTTTTTTTCTTTTTCTTTTGTGGATGTTGTGACTTTGAGTTTTCATTTCAGTGCTCTCTATCCACTGATTAGTAAGAAATTAGATATATTGAAAAATACATACAAAAAGAGATTTATTATATTGATATGGATTCTAATATTTTTTTAACATTTATTTTCAGTTTATATACAAGCACCTTGATAGTCAATATAATTTGCCAAACAGATTTGAAGAGGAAATTCCACGCCTATTAAAGTTTTTGAAATATCCAGTGCAGATGTCAAAATCATCCTTCATTACAGGTATGTTGATTTTCTTTTATTTTTCTCTCAAAAGATATATTTATTTATTTTACTTTATCTTTGTTTAGCTAAGTGGAAATCCCGGAAACATATTTCATGTCAAAATAGATGTTTTTGAGGCAGAATTTACTTCAAAACTGATATGATTTTGTTGGTTGGTTTATAGGAACCTCAGTATCATTTTAATAACTGTGTTCAGTCCACTTATTCTGTATCTCATCCTTTTTTTCTATCTTCTGTTTTCTTTCTCATACTCTTCCTTTCCTTTTTCTGGTACTTCTTATACTCCAGATCCCAATTCATTCAGTTCATTTGGATATATGGTTAAAAATTTCATGATAGGAATTTTTATTTTATTTAATTTATAACACTCATCATGGTCTAACACATACAGTTGGATCTCCTCACACATGGCCATCTGTTCTGGCCATGCTGGCATGGTTGGTTGATGTGGTGAACATGTTTAGTGCCATCGACCCAATGCCCATTGCCTTTCCAAGTGATTTTGACAGTGACATCAATCTTGCCAAGACTAAGTTTACCGTACTGGTTGAACTTGCCAACTGCGATGAAGATACAGAAAAGATTGAGGCTCAGTTAGAAGTAAGTGTCTGAATTCATTTGTATGTGTGTGTGTGTGGAAGTGAATGTGGATGTGTGTGGGTTAGAATTTGGGTGAGTGTGGGTTTATTTGTGAGTAGGGTTTGATCATTTGTTAGAATAGTATGGATGCTCTGCTAATCAAGATATAAGCAGAGTTACTTAGGTTTTGAAATAAAGTTTATATTATTTGCTGAGTAAATAGTTGTAAATGGTGAAAGATTTCAGTGATTATGTAACAAAGTATTGCTTAAAAAGGTATTAAGATAAAGAGAACTACAGCCTCGACTTAGTGTAGAAACTCGCTATGGAACCCGCAATCTTCTTCCCAACTTCTGCTATTCTTTCATGTTTTCTTGGTTCTAACCATTTCTTGGAAGGAGTAAATTGCTTCAGAATTCCTCATTTCCAATATTCAAGGGATCTGTGATTTCAGCTTGAAGTTGGCAGTTATGTGTTTTGTTTATGTTTGTCAGTCAAATGAGAATCCATGGTCAATGCTTTTGTTTTTACTTTTTATTCTTATTTTAGCTTTAATCTAAATGTAAATATTGATGCAGAAACTAAGTATAGATATTTCTGAATAATTTAAAAATGTATAATGATATTTAGGCTTTGATACCATACCATACATACTGTAGTCTCAATTTGCAATTTTTCCATTTGTCCATCGATGGACAAGTGGGTATCCATCGCATCAAATGTTTGGGTAAAAATCCAGTTGATTGACTCCATCAATGGGCAAATTCCATTAAAAAATAGCTGGATTTAATGAATCTATGGGTAGTCTGACCGTTCCTTTACCTACTTTTTGGTACCTGCAGGAATACAGGCACATACTAGAGGAAATACAGGGTGTGAGAGCTCAGGATCTTCTGCAAATACAGGAGGAGGATGAAAGAGTTGAAGACATGGTGAACAACATGAGCACAGGACCCGAGAGATTGCAGCAGTTACATCACCAGTACACTCAGGTATCAGTACAATTGATATCAGAATCATGTTAGGATCTTTTTTTAAACTGCATAAAGTGTCATAAGATTCATTAAGCCAAATGATGTATTTTTTATGTGTATATATATTTTTTTTCTTTTTTCTTTCTTATTTTACTTGAAAATGAAGTCATTCATAATGTAAATTCTTTTAACAGCTTGTAGATGACAATGCAAAAATGTCAGATTACTGTAGAGAGCTACAGGTACATATTTCTGCAAGAGATGGTGAACGTTCACAGCTGGAATCAAAAGTGGCAGAGCTTAAAGCGGCTAAAAAGCAGGTATGATGTTCTTTTTGTTTTGAAGTAAAGTGACATTGATATCTCAGTAAGCAGATGTTAAAAATACTCTGTAAGCAAGTATCAAAAATTCTCAGTAATCAAATACTGAAAATTACCAAATGGTTGTTAATGGTCTTTCCTTATGTTCTGATAGAAGAATATCCTAAAATTTCAGAATTATCAGAAAAGTTATTTTCAGCCAAGTATTTAGAAGCTAAAAGATACAACACTACCCTCAGGATTTGAACACTCATGCTTTCATATTTTTCCAGGTTTTTGACACATCCTCTATTTTCCCAGGTTTTAGAAACTCCTTACCCATATGTTTTCCCAGTTTTTTTTTTTACTCTCATGCCTCTATACTTTCCCAGGTATTTGACTCTCATGCATCTATATTTTCCCAGGTTTTGGACACTCATGCTTCTCTATTTTCCCAGGTTTTTGAGGAAGTTGATCGCTTGGAAACTATGAAGGAACAGCAGGCTTTGAACGTAGGGGAATTGGCAAGATTTAAGAACCATGCAAATGATGTCGCTACTATTATATCACAACTCCAAGACCAGGGAAAGGATCAGGACTCTCAGGTAAAGTTTCTCAAGTTTTCTTCTTCTTCTCTCTCATCATCTTCTTTGTCTTCTTCATCCTCTACTTCTTACTTGTTTGTTCTTTTTCTTCCTCTTCCTCTTCTTCTTCTTCTTCCTCTTCTATAAGTGACTATCAATTTAAATTTGTAGTAGGATACCCTTAAGACTGATTCTGTTGATTAGGGTGAGTGATTTTGCAACCTACACCCTTTTCACTATTCCCTCTAGGAGATCTCGAAGCTCATTCTTTAAAAGAAAAGAAATATCAGAATATTTTAAGGTAACTGCCTGGATGGATGTATTCGTTCCTTTGCTCTTGTGTGAGGTAATGGATTTACCTTTTGAGTCCCTCTATGTTTTTAGCTTTCTTACTTTCTTCTGACACTTCTAACTTTTTCACTGTACTGTATTTTAAGTGCAAAAGAAGCTCTTGAATGTAAATGCATGTATGTGTATACATATATATATATATATATATATATATATATATATATATATATATATATATATATATATATATATATATATATATATATATATATAATGATAGTTATAATCGTGACTTAGGTCATTATAATTTGAGTCTGTTCCCTTCATTTCAAAAATTGGACTCTGGATTTTTTATTAATTGATAGTGAAAATAACATTTACTGTGGAAAATACTTTTTTCAAAACCATGGTGAGTCTACTCACTTTTTTATAAAGAAAAGAATGTTATGCTATGTGGTAAATTTATTTTTACAGCAGAGGTTTCTTAATTGTTTCAGTATTTTTTGTATGGGAGTTGAGAATTATAGCTTTGATGAATATCTTTTATGCATGATATTATTTCCTTTCAGATATGGTCACTGGAGATGGAAGTGGGCAAAGCTCAGTCAAGCTTGTGTGAAAGTATAAGTGCCTATAACAAACTTGTCCGTCAGCTAGACCTTCCAGAGGATTATGAAATCTCATCGACTGACATAGCTGAGAATAAATGCCACTGGCAGACCACATTGCTTGACGAGCTACGACGTAGGAAGAAGGATGCGAAACATGGCATGTACGAGGCCCAGAACCAGCTAATACGAAAGGAGGAGGAATTGAGCATGGCAAGTATTTTCTTAGTGTATGTGGGAATGTCCAGTGCCTTATCCATGGAATACAAATTATGTGTTACATTTTGTGAGGTAAAATCTCATTTGAATATGGCCCAGTGAACTTGATCATATTCTTTACAGGTGAATGAGATGCTGTCTGAGAAAAAAGACCAGCTGACAAAGCTCGAGAGTAAGTTACGAAGAACAGAAGAGGAAATTGTAATGACCAAAAATGAAATTACTGCTGAGGTAAGCTATTGATCTGTATTGGTACTCTTTTGGAATCTTTGATTTTAAAGCTTTTGCTTTTTGTTACTAGATAAACTGTGCTAGAATGTATACATTTCACACTAACAGTGATTTTACTGGAAATAGTATGTTACTATCACTTAGACTGAACTACATTTTTGTAGTCATATTTAAATCATGTTCAATTTGATGATTCAGTCCAATACATTACTTGTCAAGAGAAAACAGTATATCCACATGTCCATTTATTCCAAATAAAACTATGCATATAGATAAAAGATGGCAAATTCCTAGATCATTTTTGTGAATATTAAGTTTGGAAAGAATAAACTGTGCTAGCTTTACTTGTATATTACTCCCTGACAGACTCCAATGTTTTCTCCTTCAAATGATAAGTAATCCGTTTTAGCAGAGTTAGATATATGAAAAAATCACAAAATCTGATTAAGATATCCATGCAACATTGAAGCCAAATTGTCTGTGATGAGAGGTAAAAGGTATGAGAGGCAGGTGGCAGGTAATATCATGATAGTCTTCATCACGTGTGTCAAGTAGGAAAGAGTATGTCTTAAGGCTTGACATGCTTTTGTGACACATGTGGGACATTATACAAAGGCCTGAGATTAGTGCCGTGACTCAGAATGTCACAGCTCTTTGAAATGGCGTCTTCAATCTGTTCTTCAATGCTGTTCTTTATTTTCATTAGATTATATGGTCTTCATGCTATTTTACATTTTTTTCTGAAGTGTAAATGGTTGATGATTAGATTAAGTTTTCTGTGAGATAAAGAATAGCAAGATGAATAGAAACCATTTTCTGTATACAGATTGTAATAACTTGTATATAGAAGAATTTTCTTTACTGAAGCTACTGTGAATTACCTGCTTAAAGTCCTGTATCCATGACTTCAGCTTTCCTCTGAGACAAAGTGATGCAAATTATTATCCATACAGTATTATGTAAGGAATTATATACAGATTGTATATGATATCAACCAGATAATATCCCTTTGCACATAGGAGAAGGAGATGCAGGTTGAGAGTGATCGTTTGGACCAGCAAATCCTGGAAGCTCGGAAGACACACAGGGGATCACTTTACCAGAAGCAGTGTGCAGTAGATCAAGCCAAGGAAGAGTAAGTCCTCTCTCTTAGTCTCTGTGTGTTATTCCTAATTTTGAGTTAATTCTTAAAAAAAGAGAGAGAAACAAAGTAAACTCTTGTTGGGTCCTGTCTAATTACCTTCTTTTCTTATTTAGTAAATTTGGTGCACTTTTTTTTTCTCGTCTGTATTTCCCTTCTCATCATTCTAATTTTTGAGCTCTTTTGCTTTCCTTTTGTAACTCTTTCCTATTCCTTGTCTTTCACTTTTTATTTTCTATCTTGTTTAGTTAACCCAGTGCTGCTGGTGGTAGCATGCAAGTACATGTTGTACCCACTGTGAGATTATTCATTTTCTTAAACATAGATGGCTCCACTTACAACAATGAACCAATTACCAGTGCTACTTATCTCACCTGTTTACCCTGTTTCTGTATTTTCTTTTATCTTATGTTGCTATTAGTGATGTCAGTAACATTGTAGTGATTATAATGTCTGCAATAATACTAA
The DNA here is from genome assembly GCF_042767895.1 of Penaeus vannamei. Taxonomy (NCBI): domain Eukaryota; kingdom Metazoa; phylum Arthropoda; class Malacostraca; order Decapoda; family Penaeidae; genus Penaeus; species Penaeus vannamei. Next base: position 32,250,192 of record NC_091563.1, read on the forward strand.
CAGCATTGATACTGATAGCATTAATAAAATGGGAAGGTGAAGTCAAGTAAAGTCATGAGCTCTATTAATCAACTCCTTAGTGGTTAAGCACTTGTGGAGCCATCTGTGTGTAGAGACATTTCACAAGACAATAATAAAGTGATCATTATATTTTCTTGGTGGCACTGGGTTAACTCTATCATTTTCCCTACTTTTTTTCTGTATCTGTTTCCTCTCCTTTTAGCTGACCTTCACTTTTTCTCTTCCATACACTTTCATGACGTAAACACTCCTGCCTTTTCAGGTTGGAGAATGTAAAGGTCTCTGGCGTGGAGTGCATGCGTTCTGGTGCAGAGTTCCTAGTCCAGGTGTGCCATGCATCCCTGGAACACTTAGAGTGGCAGCAGAAGGAAACCCTAAAGCACAAGATCACCACGGGAAATGTGACAAGAAAACTTGTGGAACCTATACATACAGAAGTAAAAATATGAAGGAAAGAAGACAAAGAAACAAGAAAAAGCAGATCCTCTGTGTATAGAATTCTGTTTTAGTTTTTGATAGCAAGTTGAAATTGGCCTGCTAGGGGAATGCTTCTTGGCTGTGAAAATGTATTTTTAACTTCGATGTCTCTGCCGAGTTTGAACAAGGGTATTGCAAGATATTTTTATGGAATGCCATATATGAAAAGGTGAAGATTTATTTGCTCTATAAAGGATACAAAAGAAAAAGAAAAAAACAATTGTATATATGTCTCATTACTTACCATGACTGAATCCTATATATATTTTTTTAATAGTTTCACCTGATCCATATTATCTGTTGAGGAATTTCATTTCTTTTCTCCTTTTTTCCCCTTATTGGCATTATTTGGAATACAGTTACAGCATCATATAGGAATCTAGGGATATATATGCTATGTTTTTAAAAATGTGGTGAATATCTTTTGGTGAATATAGTGTTATTGGTATTAACATCAGTATAGAATTTTATTTCTTTATTTTTTAATGGCTTTTTGTAGTTTTGGGGATACAGTAGGCTCAGATTTTTAAAAAATTATAGTAAAGTCCACATTTTTTATATAATGGCATATTATCCTTACAAACAAGATATTTTTATGAATAAAAAAAAGAAAAAAAAGAAAAAAATGTATTTTTTTATTGTATGACAAGAGAAAATATATTGCAGTGAAATACATAATGGTATTGGACTCTGGCTATTTATTCCTTCGAAGAGTATGTTATTATTATTTTTTAAAATTGTAAATCTCTGTGGCTTTATGTATGTACTAAGATATGTTTCTTTCATGGTATATCCCCCTTGCCTGCAAATTATAACAATAATGGGTGGTATGAGAGTCGAGCAATATTTTAAACACTGAATGTCAACACCATAAATCTGCGAGAGGAATCACCACAACACAAACTGGCCGTAATCTTGATTCAGGATATATTTTTGTATTTGGAATTTATATTCTAGGGATCAAATTTTATGGCATTTGATGGATATTCTAGGGATTAAATTTTATGGCATTTGATGGTGTTTTAGATAACTGAAGTACTTAAAGAAAAATAAATGAGTCGAGATGTGGCAGTGGCAAGCTACTCTTCAAGGGCTACCTTCTTCATCTTTTTCTCATTTTCTTTTCTTATTCTTTTTATTATTTTAATTTTAAAATTTTCTTTCATTTTCTCTTCTCTTGTTTTTGCTGTTTTCTTCCTCCTCTTCTTCATACCTTTTTTCCCCTCTTGCTCTTCCTTTCTTCTTCCATTCCTCTTCTAATTTCTTATTTTTTTTTTTATACTCTTCTTCCTCCTGCTCCTATTCTTCCCTTCTAAATTTTCTTCTTCCTTTTCCTCTTGCCTTCTTCTTTTCCAAAGCTCTCAAGATAAACAGATCTAAATATAAACACAAGGAGAGGAATGTGAAATCACTCATCCATTGAGCAAAAACAAATTATTTTAAAAGTTCAGTGAATGTAGAAACAATTCTGCTGAAACATGGAAACAGGTTAAGACACTAGTGCGAAATAAGCAACAAAATGCAGACATTTCCATAAATTCCAATAATAATATAGAACACTTTAATAACTTCTTTGCAGAAGTCAGTAGAC
>NC_091563.1:32304726-32307226 GCF_042767895.1 Penaeus vannamei
ATTGTTTCGGTGTAAAAAAAAAATGTCAGTTTTGCAATCATTTTGTGAGCAGAAAATTCTTTATTTTTCATAAGAGAAAGCCATTATCTTAAAGACTGTAAGGGAAATTAGAAAGATCAGATTTTCTACAAAAAATTATCAGCAAAAAAAAAAAAAAGAAAGTGTAACACACACACACACACACACACACACACACACACACACACACACACACACACACACACACACACGCACACACACACACACGAACATCGCCCAGAAAAAAACAACAACAATTAGCCGAAAAAAAATCAACATAAAAAAAAAAAATCACAAAACACACAACAACCCCGCTTTAATCACGCCAATATTCAACCTGTCAATGCGTTTTCTATGAATACGAAAAAGAGAATGCGTTTTCTATGAATACGAAAAAGAGAATGCGTTTTCTATGAATACGAAAAAGAGAATGCGTTTTCTATGAATACGAAAAAGAGAATGCGTTTTCTATGAATACGAAAAAGAGAATGCGTTTTCTATGAATACGAAAAAGAGAATGCGTTTTCTATGAATACGAAACAGAGATTGCGTTTTCTATGAATACGAAAAAGAGAATGCGTTTTCTATGAATACGAAAAAGAGAATGCGTTTTCTATGAATATGAAAAAGAGAATGCGTTTTCTATGAATACGAAAAAGAGAATGCGTTTTCTATGAATACGAAAAAGAGAATGCGTTTTCTATGAATACGAAAAAGAGAATGCGTTTTCTATGAATACGAAACAGAGATTGCGTTTTCTATGAATACGAAAAAGAGAATGCGTTTTCTATGAATACGAAAAAGAGAATGCGATTTCTATGAATATGAAAAAGAGAATGCGTTTTCTATGAATACGAAAAAGAGAATGCGTTTTCTATGAATACGAAAAAGAGAATGCGTTTTCTATGAATACGAAAAAGAGAATGCGTTTTCTATGAATACGAAAAAGAGAATGCGTTTTCTATGAATACGAAAAAGAATGCGTTTTCTATGAATACGAAAAAGAGAATGCGTTTTCTATGAATACGAAAAAGAGAATGCGTTTTCTATGAATACGAAAAAGAATGCGTTTTCTATGAATACGAAAAAGAGAATGCGTTTTCTATGAATACGAAAAAGAGAATGCGATTTCTATGAATATGAAAAAGAGAATGCGTTTTCTATGAATACGAAAAAGAGAATGCGTTTTCTATGAATACGAAAAAGAGAATGCGTTTTCTATGAATACGAAAAAGAATGCGTTTTCTATGAATACGAAAAAGAGAATGCGTTTTCTATGAATACGAAAAAGAGAATGCGTTTTCTATGAATACGAAAAAGAGAATGCGTTTTCTATGAATACGAAAAAGAGAATGCGTTTTCTATGAATACGAAAAAGAGAATGCGTTTTCTATGAATACGAAAAAGAGAATGCGTTTTCTATGAATACGAAAAAGAGAATGCGTTTTCTATGAATACGAAAAAGAGAATGCGTTTTCTATGAATACGAAAAAGAGAATGCGTTTTCTATGAATACGAAACAGAGATTGCGTTTTCTATGAATACGAAAAAGAGAATGCGTTTTCTATGAATACGAAAAAGAGAATGCGTTTTCTATGAATACGAAACAGAGATTGCGTTTTCTATGAATACGAAAAAGAGAATGCGTTTTCTATGAATACGAAAAAGAGAATGCGTTTTCTATGAATACGAAAAAGAGAATGCGATTTCTATGAATATGAAAAAGAGAATACATTTTTTATGAATACGAAAAAGAGAATGCGTTTTCTATGAATACGAAAAAGAATGCGTTTTCTATGAATACGAAAAAGAGAATGCGTTTTCTATGAATACGAAAAAGAGAATGCATTTTCTATGAATACGAAAAAGAGAATGCGTTTTCTATGAATACGAAAAAGAGAATGCATTTTCTATGAATACGAAAAAGAGAATGCGTTTTCTATGAATACGAAAAAGAGAATGCATTTTCTATGAATACGAAACAGAGAATGCGTTTTCTATGAATACGAAACAGAGAATGCGTTTTCTATGAATACGAAAAAGAGAATGCGTTTTCTATGAATACAAAAAAGAGAATGCGTTTTCTATGAATACGAAAAAGAGAATGCGTTTTCTATGAATACGAAAAAGAGAATGCGTTTTCTATGAATACGAAAAAGAGAATGCGTTTTCTATGAATACGAAAAAGAATGCGTTTTCTATGAATACGAAAAAGAATGCGTTTTCTATGAATACGAAAAAGAGAATGCATTTTCTATGGATACGAAAAAGAGAATGCATTTTCTAAGAATACGAAAAAGAGAATGCATTTTCTAAGAATACGAAAAAGAGAATGCATTTTCTAAGAATACGAATAAGAGAATACATTTTCTATGAATATGAAACAGGGAATGCGTTTTCTATGAATACAAAAAAGAAAATGCGTTTTCTATGAATACGAAAGAGAGAATGCGTTTTCTATGAATACGAAAAAGAGAATGCG
>NC_091563.1:32312226-32317226 GCF_042767895.1 Penaeus vannamei
CATACGAACACAGGCGCATGCTAACACACACATCCACACAAACACACACACACAAGCACACACACAGACACACACAAACAAACACACGCGTACGGAAACAAACACACACAAAAACACACACACGCACAGACCACCTCCCCGACACACATAGAAATAATCATGTGTTTCAAATGAAGATAAACTAGAAATAAATCTATTCGACCGTAAAGATATCATTACAAGTTTTCTTTCCTCTCTCTCTCTCCCTCCCTCCCTCTCTCTCTCTACCTCCCTTCCTCTCTCTCTCTATCTCTCCCCCTCTCTCTCTCCCTTCCTCCCTCCCTTCCTCTCTCTCTCTCTCTCTCTCTACTTCCCTCTCTCTCTCTCTCTCTGTCTCTATTTCTCTCTCTCTCTCTCTCTCGCTCTCTCTCTCTCTCTCTCTCTCTCTCTCTCTCTCTCGCTCTCTCTCTCTCTCTCTCTCTCTCTCTCTCTCCCCCTCTCTCTCTCTACCTCCCTCTCTCTCTCTCTCACTCCCTCCTTATCCCTCTCCTCTCTCTCCCTGCCTCCCCTTCCTCCCTCCCTCACTCCCTCACTATCTCTCTCTCTCTCTCTCTCTCTCTCTCTCTCCCTCCCTCACTATCCCTATCTCTCTCTCTCTCTCTCTATCTCTCCCTTTCTCCTCTCTCTCCCCCTCTCTCTCTCTCTCTCTCTCCTCCCTCCTTATCTCTCTCTCTCCCTGCCTCCCTTCCTCCCTCTTCACTATCTCTCTCTCTCTCTCTCCCTCCCTCCCCTCACTATCTCTCTCTCTCTCTCTCCCTCCCTCTCTCTCTCTCTCTCTCTCTCTCTCTCCCCCCCTCTCTCTCTCTACCTCCCTCTCTCTCTCTCTCTCTCTCACTCCCTCCTTATCTCTCTCTCCCTGCCTCCCTTCCTCCCTCCCTCACTATCTCTCTCTCTCTCTCTCTCTCTCTCTCTCGCTCTCTCTCTCTCTCTCTCTCTCTCTCTCTCTCTCTCTCTCTCTCTCTCTCTCTCTCTCCCTCCCTCCCTCCCTCACCCTATCTCTCTCTCTCTCTCTCTCTCTCTCTCTCTCTCTCTCTCTCTCTCTCTCTCTCTCTCTCTCTCTCTCTCTCTCTCTCTCTCTCCCTCTCCCTCCCTCCCTCACTATCTCTCTCTCTCTCTCTCTCTCTCTCCCTCTTTCTCTTTTTTTATATCAAGGAACATTTCTCATCGGAATGGATCTCGGTTATAACAGATATTTTCACAAGACGAAGAGGAAATATTTACTATTAAATCGTACATTCTTCCTCGGGAACATGCGACAGGGAAAGTTAGAAAGCACTCGTATGTTAATTATAAGTCGCAGAGCCACCTGTCACCTGCCTGATGGATAATTATACTTTTTGTAACCTTGGCGACCTTGAGACTACCAGATGCGAGGTTGAGATTCTTCCTATGTCGTTAAGGGATGCCGTCATTTCTCTTTGTTTATATATTCTTTATTTATTTTTTTACATTATCTTTCTTATTCTTTTTTTTTGCATTATTTCTTGTTCTTATTATTTTTTGCATTATTTCTTTGACTTTTTCGAAGTAATCTTTCTTTCTTTCTTTAGATGTCTTTCTCTTTGTTTATTTGTTATTTATCTATTTTTACATTATCTTTCTTATTCTTTTTTTTCATTATTTCTTATTCTATTTTGCATTTTTTCTTTGACTTTTTCGAAGTTTTCTTTCTTTCTTTCTTTCTTTAAATGTCTTTGACTTTTCTTTGATTCACAGTGTTTTCTTTGATTTTATATTTTCTTTGACTGACAGTTTTCGTCCATCTATCAGGTAGACACTCTGTTTCAGGTGTTTAACAGCGGTGCTACCAATACCTGTGTGACTATTAGATGAATTCGACTACATATTTTTTGCTTTATTTCCATTGCTCTCTTTAAACCTTTAACATATGTTTATCGGTTTCGCAATTTTTTTTTTATAATGTATGATCATCTAACCCTCAGAGAATTCAAGAATGCGAATTCAGGATTTCCCGAGGACGAAAAACAAAAAACAAAAAACCCAATTTAGGTATTTTGTTCTGATCGCCAGGTTTCTATGGATGGGAAACGGAGGTATTTGTTATCATGAAGAGTTTGTTATATCTAAGAAGAGTAAAAGGCTTTGTCACTCTTCTTCCTCCACAGTATGTATATACATACATATTTGTATATATATGCATACATTCACACACACACACACAACACACACACACACACACACACACACACACACACACACACACACACACACACACACACACACACTCACACACACACACACACACACACACACACAAAACATACATATCGTATTCCCACACATACACTCTTTTCCATTCTCTCTCTGTCTCTCTCTTCCGTTCTCGCTCACTCCCTGTTATTTCTTGTTCTCCTTGACAACGATACACAAGCACGCACAACCCCCCCCCCCCCAGTGATCTTCGTCACGTGTGTTTCCTTCCCTGATATTTTGGCTTCAATTGTTACATTTTCCGGAAGCTAAAATGTGAAAACTTGATTACTTTATTTGGGCTTGTACGCTACAGAGAGAGAGAGAGAGAGAGAGAGAGAGAGAGAGAGAGAGAGAGGAAGACAGGGAGGAAGAGAAGGAGAGAAGGGGAGAAGAAGAGAAGAAGAGAAGAAGAAAAGAAGAGAAGAAGAGAAGAAGAGAAGAAGAGAAGAAGAGACGAAGAGAAGAAGAGAAGGAGAGAAGGAGAGAAGGAGGAAAGAAGGAGAGAAGGAAGGAGAAGGAGAGAGAGAGAGGAAGAAGGGAGAGAGGGAAGGAGAAAGGAGAGGGAGGAAAGGAGAGGAGAGAGAGAGGGAGAGAGAGAGGAGAGAGGAAGATAAGAAAAGAGAGGGAGATTAGGAAAAGGAGGGAGATAGGGAAGAAGAGGAGATAGGAAGAGAAGAGGAGATGGGAGAGGAGGAGGATGATAGGAAGAGGGAAGAGGAGATAGGAAGGAGAGGAGGAGAGAGGAAGAGAGGAGAGAGGGAGAGAGGAGAAGGAAGGGAGAGAAGGAGAAAGGAAGAGAAGAGAGAGAAGAAGAGAGAAGAGAGGAAGAGAGAGAGAGAGAGAGAGAGAGAGAGAGAGAGAGAGAGAAGGAAGAGAAGGAGGAGGGAGGGAGGTAGGGAGAGAGCGATAGAGAGAGAGAGAGAGAGAGAGAGAGAGAGAGAGAGAGAGAGAGAGAGAGAGAGAGAGAGAGAGAGAGAGAGAGAGAGAGAGAGAGAGAGAGAGAGAGAGAGAGAGAGAGAGAGAGAGAGAGAGAGAGAGAGAAGGAAGACATGGAGGAAGAGAAGGAGAGAAGGGAGAAAGAAGAAGAAGAAGAAAGAAAGAAGAAGAAGAAGAAGAAGAAGAAGAAGAGAAGAAGAAGAAGAAAGAAGACATAGAAGAGAGACGAAGAAAAGAAGAGAAGGAGAAGGAGAGAAGGAGAAGAGGAAGGAGGAGAAAGGAGAAAAGGAGAGAGAGAGGAGAGAGGGAGGGAGAGAGGAGAAGGAGAGAGAGGGAGAGAGAGAGGGAGAGAAGGGGAGGAGATAAGGAAGAGAGAGATAGGAGGAAGAGAGGGGGAGATAGGAAGAGAGGAGATAGGAAGAGAGAGGAGATAGGGAAGAGAGGAGATAGGAAGAGAGGGAGATAGGAAGGAGAGGGAGGAGAGAGAGAGAGAGGGAGAGAGGGAGAGAGAGGGAGAGAGGGAGAGAGGGAGAGAGGCAGAGAGAGGGAGAGGGAGAGAGAGAGCAGAGAGAGAGAGAGAGAGAGAGAGAGAGAGAGAGAGAGAGAGAGACAGAGAGAGAGAGAGAGAGAGAGAGAGAGAGAGAGAGAGAGAGAGAGAGAAAGGAGGAGGGAGGGAGGGGAGTAGGGAGAGAGAGAGAGAGAGAGAGAGAGAGAGAGAGTGAGAGAGAGAGAGAGAGAGAGAGAGAGAGAGAGAGAGAGAGAGAGAGAGAGAGAGAAGAGAGAGAGAGAGAGAGAGAGAGAGAGAGAGAGAGAGAGAGAGAGAGAGGGAGAATGAGGGAGAGAGTGAGAGAGAGAGAGAGAGAGAGAGAGAGAGACAGAGAGACAGAGAGAGAGAGCGAGAGAGAGAGAGACAAAGAGAGAGAGAGAGAGAGGGACAGAGAGGTAGAGATAGGTAGACAGAAAGAGAGACTGATAGGTAGATAAAGATAGAGAAGTGAAGGAGAGAGGCAGTCAGACAAAGAGAAAGATAGAGACAAAGCAAGAAAAAGAGAGAAAAAAGAGAAGTAGGGAGAGAAAAATAGAGAGGGAGGGAGAGAGAAAGAAGAGAGGTAGGGAGAGAAAGAGAGAGGTAGGGAGAGAAAGAGATAGGGAAGGAGAAAGAGAGAGGGAGGGAAGAGAGAGTGGGAGAGGAGAGAGAGAGAGTGGAGAGAAGGGGAGAGAGAGAGAGAGTGGGAGAGAGAGAGAGTGGAGAGAGAGAGAGAGTGGGAGAGAGAGAGAGAGAGTGGGAGAGAGAGAGAGAGAGAGAGAGAGAGAGAGAGAGAGAGAGAGAGAGAGAGAGAGAGAGAGAGAGAGAGAGAGAGAGAGAGAGAAGAGAGAAGACACATAGAGAGAGAGAGTGAGAGAGAAGAGAGATAAAAAGATAGAGAGAGAGAGAGAGAGAGAGAGAGAGAGAGAGAGAGAGAGACGGACAGAAAAAGAGACAGACAGAAGAGAGACATAGAGAATACAGAAAAGGAAGAAAGAAAGAAGGAAAAGGAGATGAGGAAGAAGAAGAAAAAAAAGAAAAAGAAAGAAAGAAGAAGAAGAGGAAGAAGAAAAAGAACATAAGAAGAAAGAAGAAAAAGAAGAATATAAGAAGAAAAGGGAAAGAGAAGAAAAGAAAGAACGAAAGAAACAAAACAAACAAAGAGAAAGAAAGAAGAAGAAAAAAAAAAACACAAGACAAATAACGTTAATACAATTACCTACAATCTTTACCCCGTGTTCGGATAGATAAGCACTTTTCTATTTACGTTGCACAGAATATCAGA
>NC_091563.1:32327226-32329640 GCF_042767895.1 Penaeus vannamei
ATTATTATTATGATTATCATCGCTACTATTTTTATTATCATTATGATGGTAATGCTTATTATCATTGTTATTATTATCATTATAATAATATTTATTATTATCATTGCAATTATCATTACTGTTGTCTTTATAATCATTACCCTTATTGTTACTATCATTGTTGGTATTGTCGCTTTTATTTCACTAATATTGTTGTTTATATTTGTAACATAATTTTTACTATTGCCATTCTCATTATTACTATTACTTCTATCATTATTATTATGATGATAATGACGATAATGATAATAATAATAATGAAAATGATAATAGTAGTGATTATTACTATCATTTTTATTATCATGATGATCATTATTATCATGATTATTATAGTCATCATCCTCATTATTATTATTACCATTATTATCATTATGAGGATAATATTAATAGTAATGATGATGATGAATACTATTAGTATTCTTATTATTGATATTACTATTATAATTATTGCTATCATTATCATATTCATTACCGATATTTCTTTATTATTTGTATTATACTTGTTATCATTATCATTCTTATTATTATCTTTATTATTATTTCTGTTATTATTATCATCATTTTTTATCATTATCATGTTTATCATTTAAATTAATACTAGTCTTATCATTTTCATTATCATCATCATTATCTACATTATAATTCTGTTTGTGTTTCGTCTATCCGTCCAATCTTGAAATTATACTCCATATGACTTGAATTCAATGGATTTTGGTGTAAAATAGAAGTGATAATTTAGATAAACATTATCGTCATCATTGCCGTTTAACGCGCAATTGCCTGATAGCAGCAATTCTTGAGTGTTGTCTGCAAATACGTGCTTCTCATAATGAAAAAATATACGTCTCGCTCTTTATGAAAAAAATTGGTCATGTAGTCCCTAATATCCCTTAATAACACACCAATTCCCACATGACATTTACGTACACACCTCACGTATTGGGTTGTACAGTGCACATCCATCTCTGCTCTCGCTAGGGCCGCTGTGCATTGTACAATCATACGTTATAATGACTCCACGCTTCGTACAATGCCTGGCGATAGCTTACCCATGCGCGCTCACTCGGTTCTCGGATAATTCGATTTTCAATTTATATCGACAGGAAGCAGAAGCCTTGAGGAATTCGAAGAGACACCCGGGACTTTGGACACAATTATAGGCATTATGATGAGCGAGCTGCCAACGGGATGCTGCAGATATAATTGGATTTGTCATGCCCTCTGCACCGGCGGGGAGAGCGACGGAAAATCGGAAAATAAATTGAGGTACAAGTAGGTTTGGACATTTTTTTTTTTCGTGTGTTTAAAAAAAAAAATATTTTGTCTGTATTTCTATGTGTAACATTGTAGCTTTTGTCACCAAAGTTATTAGTAGTTGTATAAACCGAAAAAAGAAGAAGAATGATATGCATCTGAAGGTATATGACCATTAAAGATTTTTTTCTTACCCAAATGATACAAAATTTGTTTCTCACTCGGATTCATTGTCCTATTTGACCATGCTTCTTATTCTGTGTTTATTCCTATTAATCCACTATTATTCTATCAAAATTATTATCATTGACTCTTTTATAAATATAATTCCCCAAGCAAATTAAAGGAAAAAAATAAGCAATATTTTCCATCAGCTGAAAAGCGATGATTTAATGGTTTAACGATCTTCCGGCAAATAATAATAATACAAGATAAAGAAAACGCAAAACAAACAACAGAAAACGGGCTCAGCGACATCAACAAGCATAGAGGACAGTCGGGTAACAAGAGCAGTCACACCGCACTCACACCTGCAAGCGAAGGCACACCTGGAGGAGACCGACCTGCCACAGACCTGCCACAGACCTGCAACAGACCAGAGACACACGATAACTATGTCGCTCCATCCCCTCTGGCTCTCCCAAAAAATCCTCCGTGTTCAGAGACGACCAATGAAACGAATCCTTTTTTTTTTCTCTCTCTTTTTTTTAGGGGGGAAATTTGTATTGCATGTGAAGGAAGTCATGTTCTTACACTTGGCCTAGTCCACGCCGTGCAGCAGCCGGGCTCCGTCTTTTTGAAGTGCTCCGCTCTCACGTGACGCTGTCTGCCATGTTAAGCTTTGTTCTGCCTTATTAGTACTGGTGATTTCATAGCGCATTAGTAACGGTCTCTCTCTCTCTCTCTCTCTCCCTCTCTTTCTCTCTCTTTCTCTCCCTCTTTATGACTCCGCTTGTCTGTCTGTCTGCCTCTGTCTCTATCTTTTTCTCTTTTTGTCTTTCTCTCTCCCTCCCTCTCTCTTATTCTCTCTCTCCTTTCATTTATTGTTATCTCTTTCTCTCGATTTGTTTCTTTTACAGCCTCTGTATCCCAGGCTCCCCCTCTCCCGCCCCTCTCTCTTC
>NC_091563.1:32330140-32335140 GCF_042767895.1 Penaeus vannamei
TGTCTTCATGTATTATTCTGCAAGTGTATTTTGCGCTTGGAAATTTGAGGGAGCGAGTCTGTATTCTTTTATAAAGTGAACAAGTGTGTACAGGTTCCTCTATTACTCAAAATAGATCTGGATGCATAGGCCACTGTATATGGGTGTACTTTGCGTTTGTATGTGTGTGAGGATGCTTAGGGCAATGTATATAGGTATACTTTGCGTGCGTATGGGTGTAAGGATACGTAGGCCAATGTATATATATATATACCTTTGCGTGTGTGAGTATACCTATATACATTGGTATATAGGTATTATTTGCGTGTGTATGCGTGTGAGGATACGTAGTCCAATATATATACATACCTTTGCGTGTGTGAGTATGTGTGATGAGCGCGCGCGCGTATAAATAAGGGCATGACATACTCCCCGACCTTTCCCGCGATACTTTGCGGTGATGGTGACCTTTCCCACGCGAGGTCACCAGGAAGAGGCGGCGGGGGTGGCGAGAGGAGGGGGTGGCGAGAGGGGGGGGGGGGTGGCGGGGTGATGGAACAAACCGGAAAAAATATTACACACACAAAGTCCGTTCACTTAAACAATGAACTTTCTCTTCTTATCAGCGATGGAGGAAATCATGGTTGGAATTACACACACACATATACGCATGTGGATACATACGTATGTACGGAAACACACACACACACACACACACACATACACACACACACACACACACACACACACACACACATACACACACACACACACACACACACACACACACACACACACACACACACGCACGCACGCACACACACACACACACACACATACACACACACACACACACACACACACACACACACACACACACACACACACACACACACACGCACGCACACGAACACACACACACACACACACACACACACACGCACACACACACACACACGCACACACACACACACACACATACACACACACACACACACACACACACACACGCACACACACACACGCCATTAGCTGAAATTTTATCCAATCATTATGTTTCAATCTTTATGCATCTGCTTCAGAAATGTGTGTATTTTTGAAATGCAAGAATTCTTAAAAGATTTCTTCTGACGTACATATAGTGATACAAGAAAAGATGAACAGGAAGTAAATGCAAATAAAAGAGGAAATAATAATAAGATGAAGGACAAAGTAAGGGGAAGAAGAAGAATGAAAAAAAACGCGGAAAAGAAGGAGAAAAAGAAACAGAAGGGAATGAAGATGATGATAATGAAAAAGAAGAGAAGAATGACTAACTAAAAAGAAGATAAAGAAAAAGACAAAGAAGAAAAAGAATATAAATTAAATGAAGAAATAAAAAGGAAATAATGAAAAATACAAAATAAAAGAAAGGAATAAGAAAGAAGTAAAGAAGAAAATCTCATCTCATCTCAAATATCTGCCATTTTCTCATCTTTGTCATTTGCGGAAAATGACAGAGAGAAAAAAACATCTGCAAAGCGTCAAGCCAAAAGATGTTTTTATCTGTTGGCGAAAGAGGAAGAAGAGAAACATCAAAATGCAAGAATATAATGGAATCGAAAAAAAATATGAAATACGTGAAAATAGTTAAAGAAAAGCGGAAGAAATGAAATACATGGAAGAAGTTGAAGAAAAGCGGAAAAAATATGAAATACATGAAAACAGTTAAAGAAAAGCGGAAAAAATTAAATACATGAAAACAGTTAAAGAAAACCGGAAAAATATGAAATACATGAAAATAGTAAAAAAAGCGAAAAAAATGATACATAAAAAAATATTTTCTAAAAATCCTCTAAAAAAGGTAAAGTCACAATAACCATTGTAACTGATGTACAATACAATTAAATACAAAACTGATGTAAAGTCTCGTGTTACTTTTATACGTAAGATGACGTTCTTATAATAATTTTTCGTAAATTATTGCGAATGAAAACTAAACATTATTATATTTTCTATATTTTCATCGATGACTATCCTCTTATCTTGTTAAGAAACGTAAAAGAAAGAAAAAGAGCAAGAAAAGAAAGAAGCGTGAGAGAAAGAAAAGAATGAGAAGGGAAGGGAAAAAAGAGAAAGAAAGAAGAAATAGCAGATATAGGAGAATAAAAGAAATGGAAGAAGAAGAAACAGAAGAAGAGGAAGAAGATATAGAAGAGAGAAAATAATAACAAGATGAAGAAACACAAAATATAAATATCACCCTAAAAGACCAAGAACGCAAGAAGAAAGAAAAAGAAAAAGAAAAGAAAAAAAAAGAAAAGGAAGAAGCAAAAGAAGGAGACAGAAAAACAAAAAGAAAAAGAAAAAAAGAAGAAAGGTAATAAGAAGAAAGAAAAAGAAAAAATATGAAGAAGAAAAAGAATAAAAAAAGAAAGAAAAAATGATTAAGAATACGAATAAGCAGTAGAAAAAGAAATAAATAAGAATACAAGTAATAACAATAATCATAGCAAAAAAAAAAAAAAAAAAAAAAAAAAAAAAAACAGAGCTCTATTATTCCTCTCACGACCAGACTCCCCTCGCCTGCCGCTGTGGCGTGTCTCCGGGAGAATCTCAGTCGCGGAGGGTCGTCGGGGAGAGACACACGCGGCCGCCACGCCAATCACGGGGTAATAGGAGCCTTTCCCGAGGCTCTGGAAGTCGCCGAGACAGCTTCCGTTGGACTCGGGACTCCTTTGTTGTGTTTGGTTTGTGGACGTGGTTGTGTTTGTTTGTTTCTTTGTTTATTGGTGTTGATTGGCGTATGTGTTGAATGTTTTTTTTTTTCGTTTTCTGTTGTTGATCTGCGTATGCATTGTATGTTTTTTTTTTTTTTTTTTTTTTTTTTTTTTTTGGTTCGTAAATTTCGTTTTCTTTGATGTTGGAATGGATCGTTTTATTAAAGTGGTTGTTTGGATGTTGAGTTTCTTAAGGATATATACAGTTCTTATTTCCTTGGTTATTTATCATAACACTATTTTCTTGGTTAATCTATTGAAACATTCCATTTTTGGAAACTTACACTACGAATTCTTCCTTTTTATGTTTAAATACATCTGTTGTTAAGTTTTCATACCCAGTTTATTACACAAGATTTATTCTTAAAAAACAGATTTTCTTGTTTGTCTGTACACGTCTTTTTTATACGACCATTATTTTCTTTGTTTTGTGTACACTTGATTCTTTGTTCAAGATGTTTCACAACCTACCAAAAGATGGCATCAGAATTATTCTTATAGACGATCGACATTTTTATATATTCTAAACCCCAAATACTGAAAAATAGGACTTGAATCACAAATAACAAAGTAGTTTCTCCTTACCAAGAGAAAAATAACCCACACACTAAAACATCCCAAACAATAAAAGTAGTTTCAAGCAACAAAGGTCCTTTATGTTAACAATTGAACCGTCGTCATTATAGGTAATGTTCGCATGTACTACAATGGAACGACACGGGGAAAAAAAGACCCCTGCAAATTACCACGGAACCCCACTCCCAATGTACAATCACCAGAAAGGCTTTACAATCACACGAGCACACAAGCCGTAACAACTCTCTTCGCAATCTTCAGGAATTCTCTCAGCAGAAGGGACGCCGAGATACCAGAGAGCCCCTGAGGGATGGCTGGTATAAAAGGGACCCTTAAACTTAACTCGCAACAAGGGAAGTCAATACGTATGAAATTGCATGTTTATTTTCGTCGTCTATTGGGAGGGAATTGTGTGATGGTTGTTGAGGGCGAAAATGGCCAGTTTCCTTTGAATTCTCGAATGTTCGTCTTGTCTTTTGAGAATGACGAGAAAGGAAGTAATGTGTGTTCGTGGGTTTTCAGGTTAGATTTGGAGCGTGTGACTTCATGCGGGGAAAAAGAGAAACACAAAAAGGAACAAGAAAGAAAGAATGAAAGGAGACGAGAATGAAGACGTCGAAAAGGAAAATAAGATTAAGGAGTATAAGAAGCAAAGAATTGCGTTTTACCAGTTTACCTGCTCACGAACCTTAGGGAGACTTTTAAGGAAACACAAAGGCTTATTAATCTTTTTAACCTCTTCAAGGACAATAAATTAATAAATAAATGAATGAATAATAAAATAACACAAAAATAGAATAGAATAAAACAAAACATCAAAAATGAATCAAACAAAAGTAAAGATCTGTTCTTTCACAGGCTCCAGATCTCACGTGTGGGCCGGGCGAACGCGGGACGGAGATCCGGCCAGAACGTGTCAAAACAAAAGTAACCCTGTCACGTTTTCACGCTTTTGTGAATAGAACAACAGGATTAGAATCTTATCTGCTCGGCGAAGGAAGCCTTACATGCATCCTCGCTCGGGAGAGAGAAAGAGATTGCAGGCAGGATGGGGCGCGACTTTTGAAATCCTCCATCGTATCTGAACCACGCCATATGCCTTTGTTATGACTCGAACAATGTTTTATCCGAAGCGCGTGACCTTAATCGTGTTCGTTCAGATCCCTGGGCTTCCACGCGAAGAGTGGAGATTTTATTTTTAGCTTCTATTATAATTTCCTCAACGTAGGAAATCACTTTGATTATATGTATACACGGCGTATAAATATCTGACCAGGAAAGTGACCTTAATCTTGTTCGTTCAGATCCTTTTGGCTTCCACGCGAAGAGTGAAGTTCTATTTTTAGCGAGTATTATAATTTCCTCAGCATAGGAAATAACTTTGATTATATGTATACTCAGCATATATATATCTGACCAAGAAAGCGTTTGAAATTATTTGAGGAAATTCTGTTTTCAGATACTAAATTCATCACCGGTTCTGATCCCGACTGTCGAATATATATAAGAAAACAAGTAGTGATCGCACGTTAAAATGCTAGTGATTTGGTCCAATGTTTTACAAGTCATGTCAGTGTCTGAGTCCCGGAGTTATAGATCACGTCGGGGAGATTTTGCAAATTTTAACATTAATCTTTATTACACAATTCCCCGTGCTAAGCGCATTCCAGGAAATTACTGGTGATT
>NC_091563.1:32345140-32347640 GCF_042767895.1 Penaeus vannamei
TATATATATATATATATATATATATATATATATATATATATATATATATATATATATATATATATATATAACACATATACATACATATGTATGTATTGCTAGTGTGTGTGTCCGTGTGTTTGTGCGTCTGTTTGTTTGTGTGTGCATGGATATGTAACACATTTAAGAACATACACAAAAAACTTTGCAGTCATTTAATCTGAACCGCCAATCAGTGACAGAACAAGAACAATAAAAAACAGACATTGATAAAAACATAAAGAAAAGAGAAAGATCAATAGAGGAAGAAGAGATCAAACATTTAGAAGAAACAAACAAAAAAAGAATAAAACAATCAACAGAAACGCCAGCAAATTCCGGAAACCAAATTCCCTATGACAAAGCACAAAAAACACGTAAAATACATTGTTTTTTTTTTCAGAGAAGAACCAACGGACAATGTCTAAGCCTGGCCGGAGGCGCTTGGCTCTCGGGCTAGCAATCAACATCGATTTTATTTGCTTTTTCTTTTTCATTTTCTTTTTTCTCTCTCCTTTTCTTAGTTTTTTTCTTTTTCTTTTCTCTTTTTTTTGTTTTTCACTTTTCTTTTTCCTTTTTTTCTTTTTCTTTATTTTTCTTTTCTTTTTTTCTCTTCTTTTTTCTATTTCTTTTTTGTTTTCTTTTTTTCTATTTCTCTTTTCTTTTCTTTTTTTCTAGTTTAAATTTCGTTGGTGATCGTCTTTCACTTCCTGTGTTCAAGCAATAACTTCATCCGGGAACTTGGAACATCGGAGAATATTCTAGACAGAAGTTTCTAGGAGTGAGTAAAAAAATAAAGAGGAGTGGGGGAGGAGGAGGAAATGGAGGAGGGGAAGAAGTGGGGAGGGAGGGGAAGGGAGGAAGAAGGGAAAATGGGAGGAAGGGAAAGGAAGAAGAAAAAAAGAGGGGGGAGGAGGAAATGGAGGAGAAAAAGAGGGAGGAGGAAGGGAAATGGAGGAGAAAAAGAGAAAAGAGGAAGGGAAATGGAGGAGAAAAAGAGAAAAGAGGAAGGGAAGTGGAGGAGAAAAAAGGAGGGAGGAGGAAGGGAAATGGAGAAGGAAAAAGAGGGAGGAGGAGGGGAAATGGAGGAGAAGAAGAGGAAGGAGGAGAAATGGAGGAGAAGAAGAGGAAGGAGGAAAGATGGAGGAGAAGAAGAGGAAGGAGGAGAGATGGGGGAGAAGAAGAGGAAGGAGGAGAAAGGGAGGAGAAAGAAAGAGGAAGGAGGAAAACGAATGGAGGAGAAAAAAAGATGGAGGAAGAAGAGCAGTTGACTGAGAAAAAGAGGGAAGCGGAAAAAGAGAAATGATGAGGGGAAGGTGCAGGAAAGGAGAAGGGACGAGAGGAAAGAATAGAAGAGGAAGAAGAAGAGGAAGAGAGGGAGGAAAAGAGCAAAGAAGAAGAATGAGCGGAAAAAGAGAATAGCAGAGATGGGATAAAGCGGGAAGAGGAAGAAGCGAATGAGAAGAGAGAATGGAAGGAGGAAAAGGAGAAGGATGAGACATAGAGAGAATAGAAGAGAACACAGGATACGAAGGAAAAGGGGATAGGAGAGAAAGAGATAGTGAGGAAGTGAAAAGAAGAAAGATTAGAGAAGAGAGGAGACGATGGAAAAGAGAAAGAGAGAAAAAGGGGAATTAGGAAAAAAGTGAACCAGTGAGGAAGAAAGGAGAAGAAAATGTAGAAATAAAAAACTACATGAAAATAAAAGAAAAAGGAAACGTATTGGAAAAACAAACAAACAATACCAATTATTAAAGTATTAAAAAAAAATATTTTTAAAGAAGAAATGATAATGAAAAAACGAATAAAAATCGAACAACAGAGAAAAAAGAAAGAAAGAGAGAGAGATAAAAAGAAAGAAAGAAAGAGGAAGGAAAAAGAAAGAAAAATAGAGAGAGAAAAAGAAGAGAGGCAAAGAAAGAAAGAGTGAGAGAAAAAGAAAGAAAGAAAGTGAGAGAAAAAAAGAACGAAAGAAAGAAAATGGAAAGAAAGAAAGAAAAAAGAAAGAAAGAGAGAAAACAGAAAGAAAGAAAGAAAAAAGAAAGAAAGAGAAACAAAGAAAGAAAGAAAAAAAAACTAAAAAGAAAAAGGAAGGAAAGAGAAAAAAGAAAGAAAGAAAAGCAAAGAGAAAGAAAGACAGAGAAAAAAGAAAGAGAGAAAGAGAAAAAAGAAAAAGAATATCCTATCATTAAGATATGAAAACGAGATGCTAAAACAAACGGGAAACGATTGAGGATTGCTGTCAGCATCCGAGAAAGAAAAAGAGAAAATAAATGAGAGAATAAACCACGTGAGAACCCCGCGACAGATGACAAACAGTTTGCGAAAAAAGAAAGAATAAAAAAGGGGGTTTGTTGACATTTCGAGTGATTTATAAACGAAGTGGATTGACAGCATGAAAATAAGAAGAAAAACAGTGATTTCTTGTGATTGGGAAGGATGCTTAACATTTATTTACGTAAGGTAAGGGTTCCATCCTACG
>NC_091563.1:32362640-32367640 GCF_042767895.1 Penaeus vannamei
AAACAGACAGCCAGAGACCATTTGCAAACCTCTCTCCCCTTGAAAAGAGAAAAACCGATCCCAAGGACCCATTTCGAAGCCGACATATGGCAGAGCTAGTCTTCCGCTCATATCTTAGTCATTTCTTTACAGATAACAGTTTAATTCTCCATCTTGGGATGGGCGGACTGGCCTGTCTGGTGTAGGATGGGCGTTTCAGGTTCCACCCATCACATGCTCTCGGTTTACACCCTTCTCTATCATCTGGCCGCCCGACTGCGTGTGTGAGATATAGAATCGAGGTCTATAAATTGATTCCCTCCTTGGCAGTGCTGTTGACCTCTTGTACGGAGGGTAATGCAGTACCTTAAAGCACATGGACGCCCCGGATGTGTGTGTACGGTCTGGGGGTTGTGAGGAAAGTGTGTTTGGTTGTTGTTTTTTTTGCGGTTTGTTGTGTGATTGTAGGTTTCGTGAGGTTTTGAAGCGTTGATGGGCATTGCTCTTGGGATTTTTCTTTCGCGTGGAATATGATTAGGAAGGGGAAGGAAAATTCTTATTCGAGGATCAACCGCCCTCCTTCGTGTGGAGTAACGCACGCACGGGTAAAATCCTAACAGCGAAAAATGCACCTCTACTCCAGCGGCAGCTTGCTAACACATACACATTTCCTCCAGTCAATATTTATCATCAAATCCCTGCTTCCTCAATTAGCGCGAGCTCTTTTCCCCTTCCCATGTTCCTGTACACTCCCCCCTTTCCCCGCCCCCCTCCCATTATCCCCCCCGCTCCCACCTCCCCCCTGAGACCCTCGTCACCCTGCTCACCTGCCAAGCGCCCCCACCTGACTGGTCCCCGCAGTGCGCTTCTGGCTGTGGTGAGAGGAGGGTGTTGCTCCAGTCCGATCCCGAACATTGCATCTTTTGTTGAGAATTGGTCGCCGCAGTCCGTGGCCGAGGGAAATTCTCATCTTTCTCTAGACGTCGTTGCAGGTAAGGTGTTTTAAGATGCTCGGTTATAGCACGGGATAAGGAGCCATTTCCGATACCGCCTTTTTAGAAGAATTTCAACCATTTCAGTCAAATACCCACACTTCCAACCTGCTTTCGTCTTACAGTGCGATGTACTCAAGAAGTCACTATATAACTTTACACGTAGTAAACACACACAACCATACTATTAACTATAACGTGGAACTACGGACATTAGTAACAGCAACTTCAGCATACAACACTTGTAAAATCATTGGCCTGGGAGATACCTACTTTGGCGGAGTTGTAGTCTCCGGGCCAAGCAGAGGTCTTGCGCTCACTCCCTCTACCGTCTACTGTATGTGATATTAGGCGTGGAGACGTTTGTGCACAGAGACATGCCCTCAGTGTGTGTGTGTTCGTGTATATATATATATATATATATATATATATATATATATATATATATATATATATATATATATATATATATTCATATATGTATATATACACATATATGTATATATACACATATATCTATATATACATATATATACATATACACACATATATGTATATATACATATATATATATATATATATATATATATATATATATATATATATAGACATACATATATGTGTACAAACATATATACACATACATATATATGTACAAACATATATACACGTACATATATATGTAAAAACATATATGTATATATATATATGTATATATATATATATATATATATATATATATATATATATATATGCATCTACACATACTTATGTATATATATACTCGCTCATATGTATGTGTATATAAAAACACACACACACATATATATGTGTGTAAGTGTGTGATCATATTTCTGGACGTATATATTTGCATTATTAAACACCTACGCGTACCGCAGATCGCGCACACGCACGTGGAAAGACAGAATTGTGATTTTTATTATATTGCGGGGAAATAGATATTATATACACAAAAAATACATATTTGTATCAAATATGGTTGAATATTAAATGCGGATTATTCACACGCAACTATCTTTTCTTATCGCCAGATTAGAGACCTTGTGAATAATTAGATTCCCTAATTTGCCGTATTAATTACATTAATTGCTTTGTGTAGATAATATTAACTTGGTGATTTTCGATAGAATGCGATTATTAGAGAAAACCGAATTATGATGAAATTGCCATCATTCCCTTTATTTCAATCCAGACTCCTTTTACTTCGAAATAATACCAATAAAATTATATAAATATGAATGAAAATATCACGTAGGTCTTACAGAAGCACCTGCCTATCCCCGCCTCCGATGCCCGAACACCTGCCTTTATTGGGCTGACCTTCTGGCACACCTGTCTGTCTCGCCTCTCGCATCTCCTTCGCTGTTTATTTACACCTGCTTCCCCCGGGCTAGATTTTTTACGATGCTCTCATCTCATCTCCTCCTCGGATGTTCGTTCTTCTTGTTTATTTGTTTACTGGTTCTTCGTCTTCTTGTTTCGATTTTGTGTTTCTTTTTCTTTATCTTTGTCTGTCTGTCTCTCTATTCTCTCTCTGTCTCTGTTTGCCTCTCTAGGTCTGTCATTCTATCTCTCTCTCTCTCTCTTTCTCGTATTTTTGTTCCCAGAACTTGTTCAGACTAGACGAAGACCTGATTTTAGTGCTTTGGTGCATTTGTCTATCATTAGTTTCAAAATGCATCGAACTCACCGGTACATGTACTCTCACCTGCCCCCACCCCCTCTCCCCCCTCCCCCCCTCTTCCCCTATGCCGAAGACTCTCTCAGTCTCTTTTTCTTCCACGTGTGTTTGGCAAGCACTGTGAAACATCTGCTTGGCATTTTGTGGTTATGTGTACACGGTTGCACTGTTCCTACAGGCTATACGTACACAGAGTCCTTGTTCATCGAGGCTGTTCGTACACAGGTGCAGTGTTACTCGTGACCATACGTCCACAGCTGCCATCCTCCCTGCAAGCTATACGTACATAGATGCCCTCCGGCAGGCGGCTGGGCACAAACATCTGCCGTGTGAATAACACTGTCTTGTCTATTTTATCTAAAGTCGTCATCGGAAGCTTTATTCAACATCCATATTCCCAGCTGTCGAAGAGGCTGGTTTTCGCCCTTATGGTAACAGCTGCTTTACAAGGCCTTTCTTGGCCCCTTCTTGACAGCTGCCATATAAGGATGCACATAACCTTCATATTCCCAGCTGCCGCATATGGACTTTCTTAGGCATTGCGTTCACTTCGAAAGGGTTCTGTATCGCCCGAGTTCACAGCTGTCCGGTGTTTGTTCTTGCTTTCTTTCTCCACCTTCTCCTGATCGCAGCCGCCCATACCAGATTTTTGCTTACTTGACAAATACCAGTTTACATGCTCTGGTTTGTGATGCGCGGCTGTCCGTTCGTATCATCCGGTGACCTGGCCTGATATTTACGTTTTTAACTCGTCGAGACGCCGTTCTTATTGTGAAAACCATAAACAATCTACGATTTTCGGAGAATACTTCCAGGGAAAGTGAAAATCGCCTCCGAAATTTCCCTCTCCGAAGTGTGGACTCACGATCGTCAACCATCAGTCTTATCTCCCCCGCACCCATGCACGCACACACGCAGCGCTCGCTCGAACGCACGCACTTATCTCCGCCTGAACGACGCATCTGTAACAACCTTCACCAAAGCGACGCCGCGGAGTCACGCTCAGGCCATTTCGTTAAGCTTCGTGGGTGAGCAGCACGTGACAGCCATCTGCTCGTCACCCTGTCATGTCGAGCAAGACACCGCGGCCGACGTCTTGGTGTTAGAACCTGTAGACGGGGCTATTAACTTCAATATTTGGGTGTGTTCGACATATGGCGGCAACCGACGGGGTTTATCGAAGGTCCGTGTGTCCAGCATGCAAAAAAGAGGGTACGGTATATGGGTACTCCAGATATGGCCGTGTAAGGCATATGAGCTTTAAGTGCCTTGTGATGTATCTGGAGCGAGAGAGTACCTGCAAAAGAGAAGAGAAAGGAGGAAGAAGAAAAAAGAAACAGCCACTGGAATCGATATTTCTTTATTAATTACATGGATTAGTCATCGGCGAAGGGAGAGGAAAAAAAGAGAGAGGGACGTATAAGGAGCAGAACACCGGGCGCGCGTGCATCTGCCGGGCGCCGAGAGGGGAAAGTGTATGATCAGCTCACAGCGCCACGAGTTACCGGGATTTTCATCTTAGCAGACCAGTTATTTGATCTCGCGCCGCCGGAGTGTCTGAAGGGACGTCGGTAGGTCGTGTTTTGCGACTGGAGGAGCAGGAGGAGGGCCAGGGGGAGGGCGGGCCGAGGAGGGAGGGGGCTGAAGGGGAGAGGAAGGGGAGAAGTTGTCCAAACTTGTTCCTCAGCCTCTTTTCTGCTCCCGTTGCGTCCGGTCGAGGCGAGGTGTCCCGGCCACCTGCGCCGCCAGGTCGCCGTCACCAGGGACAGGGCGTCGAGGGCCACTTCCTTCTCCTCCTCCGGCCGCGACGCCTGCGGGATACGTCGGGACAAGCGGCTCATCCCGGCGTGTGGCGCTCGAGAGGAGGCAGAAGGGAGGGGGAGAGAGGGGGGAGGGGGCGACTTGGTTGGCTGTCGTGCGCGCTTCCTGTGCTCCCGCTCCACTCTTCCTCCCCCTCCTCCCCACCCCTCCCCCTTCACTAACCCCCTTCCTCTCTCGACCCCCATGATCTAGGTGATGTCTCCACCCTCCGCCACCTGGGTGTCTCGTTTCAACCCCAGACCACATGGAAATCTCCACCCACGTACCACATGGGGGCATTTACCCTCCTACAACCTACAACCTTCTACTCACTCGCCCCGTAGGTGGTCCTCCCATGACATCTCTATACGCGTAAGCACCATCTGTACATTTCCACCTTAGCGCCACCTGTATGCTTTCCGCCCTCATAACCTATAGGTAAGTACACCCCTCATATTTCACCGACTCCGCCCTCGGGAAGCTGAAACGCCCCTGCTCTCTGTCAGACTCCAACCGCGATACATTTA
>NC_091563.1:32380140-32390140 GCF_042767895.1 Penaeus vannamei
TATATATGCATATACTTACATACATACTGCTCCTCCCCCAAGCATTGTAAGGTTATATATAGGAATTATGACATATATGTATATATATATATATATATATATATATATATATATATATATATATATATATACATATATATATATATATATATATATATATATATATATATATATATATATATATGCAATATGAATACATATACACTGGCACTAAACTCCTAATAAACAGTAAAATGGAAACAAATCGAAATATTCGCTTATTTCGTTTTTTTCCATCCAAGAGCCTAGTCATACATGATTCGTCACAATTTTTCTTCTAAATGTTGGTTTATCTTATACGTTTACATAGACATACTTATATATATATATATATATATATATATATATATATATATATATATATATATATATACATATACATATATATATATATATATATATATATATATATATATATATTCTTTCATTCATTCATTTATATATTCATATTATACATACATACAAACATACATACATATATACATACATACATTACATACACACACACACTCACACACACACACACACACATATTTAAACATATATTTATGTATATGTTTATTAATACATATATGTATATCTGTGTGTATGCTTTCTTATTCACTCCCCCATGTGCGTGACCAAAGTAATACATGTACGAGTGTATGAGTGTATGTGTGTGTGTGTGTGTGCACGTGATGATGTGTTATATGTCGCGAGATAGAGTGCGTGTACAAGTGGGCGTATGTGAGCGGGCGTGTGCAGAGGGCGTGCATGCGTGTAGATAAACAGATAGGCGTGGCTCCGTTTCCAAGGGGCGTAACCCGCAAACTCCTCCCGCAGCAGATAACGGCCGACGGGGGGTAAGGGGGTGGGGGGTGGGGGGACAGAGCGTTGACTCCCGCGCGGACAAGGTTGAGGAGAGAGGGAGGGAAGGGAGGGAGGGAGGGAGGGAGGGAAGGGAGGGAAGGGAGGGAGGGAGGGAGGAAAGGGAGGGAGGGAGGGAAGAGGATGGGGAAGGGAATGGGTTATGGGAAGAGAAGTGAGGAGGGAGGGAGGGAGGGAAGAGGATGGGGAAGAGAGTGGGTTATGGAAAGGAAAGAGAGATAAAGAGTGAGTGGAAGAAGGGAGGGAGGGAGGGAGTTGGGCAAGGGAGGGAAGGAAGAGGTAAACCTCTCTCATTTTCATTCTCCCTTTCCTTTCTTCCATTCTCCTCCTCCCTCTCTTTCATCCTCTTTTATCTTCCACCTCTTTTTCATTATTCCCCTCCCTTTCTTTCCTTTCACCCTACTTCCTCTACCTATTTACCCCCTCCTCCCATCCCCTTCCCCCATATCCTCCCTCTCTTTTATTTGCCCCTTCTCCCTCTCCCTTGCACTCCCTGTCCCTCCCTCTCTCCCTTTCCTCCTTTCCTTCCCCCCCCTTCTTTCTTCTCTCCCTCTCATCCCTCCTTCCCTTCCTCTCTCCCTTCCATCCTCCCTTCCCCCCCTTTCTCCCTCCTTCCATCCCTCCCTCCCACTCTTTCTTCTTTTCTCCCTCTCCCCATCCCTCCACCCCTCCCCGTCCCTCCCTCCCTCCCTTCCCCCCCTCCCCCTCACGTATCTCTCAACTTGGCAATTATCTCTTTCACACAATTATCTATTCTCTCCTATTATCTCCTTCACACATCCTTGCTTCGAACATTCAGAAATGAATGTGTTTCTCTTCACCTGTTTTTTTCTTCCTCTTGCATTTAGCGAATAGAAATGTCATGAGGAAATAAATGCAGAGGTAACCTGGAACTGGGGAGAGGGGAGAAGGGGAGACGGGAAGAGGGGAGAGGGGGAGGGGAGAAGCAGTAGGGAGAGGGGTTAGGGGAGAGGGGTTAGGAGAGAGTGAGGGGAGAAGGGGAAGAGAGAAACGGTGGGGAGAGGAGGTGAGGAGAGAGTGAGGAGTGAAGGGAAGGAGAGAAGAGGAGGGGAGAGGGGTGAGGGGAAGAGGGGGAAGAGAGAAGCGGAGGGAGACAGGTGAGGGGGTGAAGGGAGAAGGGGAAAGAGAGAAGCGGTGGGGAGAGGGGTGAGGGGGTGAGGGGAGAAGGGGAAGAGAGAAGCGATGGGGAGAGGGTGAGGATAGAGAGTGAGTTTAGAAGCGATGGAGAGAAGTGAAGGGAGAGGGGTGAGTTTAGAAGCAGTGGGGAGAAAGAATGGGGACAGAAGTGAAGGGATAAGAGACTAGGGAAGGAGCGGGAGGGGGAGGAGACGAAAGAAGAAGCGAGAGACGGAGGGGGAGTGAGTGAGTGAGAGACAAAGAGCGAGAGAAGTGTACGGGAGAGGAGATGAAGGGAAAATAGAAAGGGAGGGGAAGGGAAAGACGGGGAGAGGGGAGGAGGGGGGTGTCGAGTAGTTGGGGACAGGGAGAAGAGGAAGGGGGGGGAGGGGAGTCGGTCTCCGCGAGTAAATCTTTTTCTTCACTCACGCAATATCCTGTCGTGTGAACATCGCTGAACCTGTTCAGATTTTATAGCCATTAACAAGGTAATAACGCTTGAAGTAGGAAGTGAGGATGCCCTGAAGGAGAGGGAGGGGGTGAGAGAGGGAGGAGGGAGAGAGGGAGGAGGGAGAGAGGGAGGGGGTGAGAGAGGGAGGGGGTGAGAGAGGGAGGGGGTGAGAGAGGGCGAGGGTGAGAGAGGGCGAGGGTGAGAGAGGGAGGGGAGAGAGAGGGAGGGGGTGAGAGAGGGAGGAGGGAGAGAGGGAGGGGTGAGAGAGGGAGCAGGGTGAGAGAGGGAGGAGGGAGAGAGGGAGGGTGAGAGAGAGGGAGGGAGGGGAAGAGAGGCAGGGGAAGGCAGGGGAAGGGAGAGGAAGGAGGGAGAGAGGGAGGGGGTGAGAGAGGAGAGAGGGAGAGAGGGAGGGGTGAGAGAGGGAGGAGGGAGAGAGGGAGGGAGTGAGAGAGGGAGGGAGGGAGGGAGGGAGGGGGGCGCAGGGAGGAGGGAGAGAGGGAGGGGGTGAGAGAGGGAGGAGGGAGAGAGGAGAGGGAGGGAGAGAGGGAGGGAGGGGAGGAAGAGGAAGAGAGGCAGGAGAAGGGAGGGGGAGGGGAGCAAGAGAGAGGGAGAAGAGAGGGAGGGAGGGGAAGAGAGGCAGGGGAAGGGAGAGGAAGAGGGGCAAGAGAGAGAGAGAGAGAGAGAGAAGGGGGAGAAGGAAGAGAGAGGGAGGGAGTGAGGAAGAGGAAGAAGAGCAGGAAGGATGAAGAAAAGAAAGAAGGATGGAGATAGGGAGGAAAAAGAGCAAAAAGATAGAGAACGAGGAGGGGGGAGAGAAGCAAGAGAGAGGGAGAGGGAGAGATTAGCTAAAAAAAAAAAAGGAGAAAGAAGTAAGATACGGAAAAGAGAAGGAAAAAGGAAGAGGAAAGAGAGAAGTTGGAAAATACGAAAAGGTTGGAGTACACAGAGGAAGAGAAAGTGGGGCAAGGCGTAGTAACGGCGAGTGAACAAGAGAGAGGTGAATGGAAGCAGAAACAGAAGAAAGAGATAGGCATACAGACAGTTATGCTGATAGAAAGTCAGTTAATAGATAGAGAGATGGGTGAATAGGGAGATGGGTGAATAGAGAGATAGGTGAATAGAGAGATAGGTGAATAGAGAGATAGGGGAATAGAGAGATAGGTGAATAGAGAGATAGATGAATACAGAGATAGTTAGATAGAGAAAAGTGAATAGAGATATAGTTCAATAGAGAGATAGGTGAATAGATAGATAGGCGAATAGATGTATAGATAAATAGATAGATAGATGAATTGATAGATAAATAGATAGTTCAGTGTATACACTTATGCATACACAGAGAAAAAACGAGAAAGGCGGTAGACAGGTAAAGAGAAAAAACTAGAACACACCAATAAACGAAAAACGAGCAAAGGCATGAAAAAAAACTAAATCACACGATAAAAAAGTAAATAAAAAAGAACCAAAAACAAAACAAAACAAAAATGTTTAAAGATTATGATAGAAAAAAAAACCTCTCCCCCCCTCCCCCCCGCCCCTCAGTAAAACAAGGAGGGAAAGATCATCAGCGAAAATTACATCAAAGATAACGACGAAAAAGGAAGAGAAGATGACACAGATCGCGATAAAGAGGGGGAAGGGGGAGGGGGAGTGATGGGGGAGATGGCGACACAACGCGTCTTATCTCGAGAAGGAGTGTGAGTGTGAGAGAGATGCGAGGATTGGGCTGTGGGAAAGGAAGAGAAGGAGAGAGAAGGAGGAGGGAGGAAGAGAGGGAGAGAAAGGAGGGAGGGAGGAAGAGGACGACGGGGAGGGAAGGGAGGAAGAGAAGGAGAGAGAAGGAGGAGGGAGAAAGAGGGAGGAAGAGAGGGAGAGAAAGGTGGGGAAGGGATGAAGAGGGAGATGGGGAGGGAAGGGAGGAAGAGGTGGAGGGAGAAAGAGGGAGATGGTGAAGGGAAGGGAGGAAGAGGGAAAGAGAGAGAGAGAGAGGGGAGGGAAGAATGAGAATGAGAGGGAGATAGAGAGAGAGAGGAGGGATGAAGAGGAAGAAGAGAGAGAGAGAGAGAGAGAGAGAGAGAGAGAGAGAGAGAGAGAGAGAGAGTGAGAGAGAGAGAGAGAGAGAGAGAGAGAGAGAGAGAGAGATGACGAGTGCTAGCTAATAGCCGGCATCCGTGGCTGATAGGCATGTAATAAGCGGATTGTGGAAGAAAGAGATCGTAAATGGCCATTGGAAACTCGATCCTTTAATGAAGAAGAATCAGGGAGGAGAGAGAGAGAGAGAGAGAGAGAGAGAGAGAGAGAGAGAGAGAGAGAGAGAGAGAGAGAGAGAAGAGAAAGAGATGAGAGTGGTGCGTGTGAAAGTAAAAGAGGGAGAAAAGAGAGAAGTGAAGACGAAAGAGAACACGAAAATTGTAGAGGAGAGACGGGGATGAGAGAGGACAGGGAAAACAGGAATGGAAGAAGAAAATAGAGAATAGAAAAAAAATAAAAAAAAATCAAGAAAATAATATGGGAAAATAATGAGAACGGAAAAGGATTAGGGAGGAGAATGAAGGGGGATGAGGGAGGGGGGAGTGGAGAGTATGGGGGGGGGGTGAGGGGGATAAGAGGGCGTCGCAAGCATAAATTAGGCCTTATAAGTCAGGGTGACTGGTAAGACTGCTTGGGCTGGAACTCACGCGGGTGTTAGCTGTGCTTGGGAGTGTACACACTGTACTGCTCCTATATACACATAACTGTCAGGCAAGTGTGTGGTTAAGTCTCAAGCATATGTATTTATATATCAATATCTTCTTGGTCTATATACCTATCTGTCTGCCTTTATATGTGGGTATAAGCCAGTTGGTATGCCTGTTTACTAGCCATTTCTATGCATACATTCACTTACATCTGGAGCATATACATATGCAGTCGAGCACAAACAGGCGCGAATACGGTACATGTATATATATATATATATATATATATATATATATATATATATATATATATATATATATATATATATATATATATATAGAGAGAGAGAGAGAGAGAGAGAGAGAGAGAGAGAGAGAGAGAGATAGATAGATAGATAGATAGATAGATAGATAGATTGATATAGATAGATAGATAGATATATATAAACACACAAACACAAACACACACACACACACAAACACAAACACACCCACACAAACTCATACCCACGCCCACACCCACACCCACCCACACACACACACACACACACACACACACACACACACACACACACACACACACACACACACACACACACACACACACACACACATACATACACACACCATAGACACAAAATCGGACGCACGCTCGGATATGTCTTTCGTAGAATTAAGCTTATTTTACTTGAGTACTTTTTTATAACCTCTTGTAAGAACTGACTTTTAAGAAACGTCCTTTCTTTCTTTTCAGACAATAAAAACAGTCCCCCCTCCCACCCGGCACCGAGTGTGTATAGAAAACGGAATCTTGTAAACAGAAATCATCTTCAACAACGCCATATTCAGCCTGAGTGCACTTCGTCAAATATCCTTCGAGACAGAGGAAGACAAGGCTCCACAGTCATCTTCACGCCGCAGATAGAACCGTGAGATAAAGGAAGAGAAGAGAAGAGAGAAAGGAGAGACCGTCAATAAAGATTAGATCTCAAGAAGGAAAAGGCGATAAGATGAGGACTTCTCTCTCCGTGCTGAGGAAGAGACCGCAGGTACATAATGAAAAACAGACAATTCGTTTTGGGTTATATGTACAAGTTATCAGATATTTCACGGCATTCATTATTAATCTACGGGCTTTACGGGCGTGAGTTAAAAGGCGATTTATCTTGTTTTCGTCTCTCGCCCAAAACGGAATGGGCGCGGGAGGTAATTACGTGGTACGGGCGGGATAAGCCTACGGGGAAAAAAGCGAATAGGACCGACAATAGAATGGGAGATTAGGCCTATGGGAGATCTCAATCTCAGGAAATCTAATTGGCGTTAAATTGACCTGAAATTACTAGTCTCGGGCCCACACACAGCACGACCCGTGTTTATCTCTCGCCGGCGAGCGTGAGAGAGGAAAGGGAAAATGGGGGAAAGAGATAGGCCGGTAGATAAAGTGGAGAAAGAGATGGAACAAAAATGAATTGATAAACGGGAAAGAAGAAGGAAAGAGATAGATTAATAGATAAGCAGATAGAAAAAAGGACTAAAAGTAAATCAGTAGATAAAGAGATGGAACAAAAATGAATTGATAAACGGGAAAGAAGGAGGAAAGAAATAGATTAGTAGATGAGCAGATAGATAAATTGAACTAAGTAGATTAGCAGATAAAGTATAAAATGGTGAAAGAGATGGAATAAAAAATTTATTGATAGATAGAGAGGAAAGAAGAAGGAGGAAAGAGATAGATTGATAGATGAGCAGATAGATCAAATGAACAGAAGTAGATAAGTAGAGAAAGAGATGGAACAAAAATAAAGGGGAATGAAGAAGGAGGAAAGAGATAGATTGGTAGATGAACTGATAGATAAAATGAACAAAAGTAGAGAAGTAGATAGATATACCAATAAATAAGGAGTAAGATGAAAGATTTACCGATATAGATCCAGTGAAAGAGTAACGTGTGTGTGTGAGTGTGTGAATGTATGTATTTTTGTGCATTTAGATAGTTGGGCAGATAGAAGAAAGGAGAATAATAGAGAAGACAGAGAGAAAGAAAGAAAGAGAGAAAGAGAGAAAAGAAAGAAAAAGAGAAGAGAAGAGAAGCGAAAAGAGGGAGAGATGAAGGATGACGCGCCACAAATTCATGAATTCATAGGTGATCCATATCTCCTGGGATGGCGGAGGGACGCTGATAGGAGGAGGGAACAGCCGATCATAAATCAGCCTTCCTATTGTGCCGTTAGTCCCTCCTCCCCTCCCCTCCCCCCCCCCCTTCTCTCTCTCCTCTCCTTCTCTTCCTCTCGTTTCTGCTCTCTCGCTCTTTCTCGGTCTTTCTCTGCCTTTCTCCATCACTGGATGTTGTTACTCTCTCTCTCTCTCTCTCTCTCTCTCTCTGTCTCTCTCTCTCTCTCTCTCTCTCTCTCTCTCTCTCTCTCTCTCTCTCTCTCCCTCTCTCTATCTATCTATCTATATATATATATCCTTCTATCTTCCTCCCTGCCTCTATCCCTCTCTCTTTCACAATTTTTTCAGGTAAATCTGTATACTTTACCTCCGCTTTTTCTTTCTCTAACCTAACGTTATTTTTCTATCTCTCCCTTTCCCGCCTCCCCACCACATCCTTTTCTGCCTCCCCCTTACCTCCTTCCCTCTCTTCCTACCTCCCTCCTTCTTCTCTCCCTCCCCCTTCCCCCTCCCTCTCTTCCCACCTCCCCTCCTTTCTTCCCTCCCTCCCTTCCTCCCTCCTCCCTATCTTTCCTCAATCATCCTTTCCCTCCCCCTTCCCCCCTTCTCTCTCTTCCCACCTCCCTCCTTTCCTCCCTCCCTCCCTTACCTCCCTCCTCCCTATCTTTCCTCAATCATCCTTTCCCTCCCCCTTCCCCCCTTCTCTCTCTTCCCACCTCCCTCCTTTCCTCCCTCCCTCCCTTACCTCCCTCCTCCCTATCTTTCCTCAATCATCCTTTCCCCAATATAAACCCACAAAAATTTTCCACTGTCGGAACCACAAGAAAATTGAGTGTTTATTGGACAAGAAGAAGAGAGAAAGGAGGGGGGAGGGAGAAGGAGGGAGAAAGGAAGAAAAAGTGAAGAAGAAAAAGAGAGATAACGGTGAAGGGGATGGTCGAGATAATGATAAAAATATCGATTACGTTGTTGAGGTTAATATAGAAGATGAGGATAGGATATAAACCTATTTAACGATACAATATGAACATGATTTGAAGGTATATAATAATGATAATGCTATTGTTACCGCTATCACTAATTCTGTTATTTACTGTAATAATAACATGGTAACAGTTGTAATGATAATGATGATAATAAAAATGATAATCATAACATGTAGTGGAGATAACAGCTAAAAAAAACAATAGCAGAAATAAAACCAATGGAAATTATAAATATATATGTTTGGGTATGTGCGTGTGTGTGTGTATGTGTGCGTGTATATGTGTGTGCGTGCGTGTGTGTTGATGTGTGTGTTTTGATGTGTGTGCGTGTGTGTGTGTGTTGATGTGTGTACGTGTGTTAATGTGTGTGCGTGTGTGTGTGTGTTGATGTGTGTGCGTGTGTCTGTGTGTGTTGATGTGTGTGCGTGTGTGTGTGTGTGTGTGCGTGTATATGTGTGTGCGTGCGTGTGTGTTGATGTGTGTGTTTTGATGTGTGTGCGTGTGTGTGTGTGTTGATGTGTGTACGTGTGTTAATGTGTGTGCGTGTGTGTGTGTGTGTTGATGTGTGTGCGTGTGTCTGTGTGTGTTGATGTGTGTGCGTGTGTGTGTGTGTGTGTTGATGTGTGTGCGTGTGTGTGTGCGTGTGCGTGTGTGTGTATGTGTGCGTGTATATGTGTGTGCGTGCGTGTGTGTTGATGTGTGTATTTTGATGTGTGTGTGTTGATATGTGTGCGTGTGTGCGTGTGTATGTGACAAGGAAGCCAAACAGAAGGAAGTCAAGGGTAAAGCCGCCAATTGCAGCGTGCAGGATGATATTGCACAAAGTCACGTGACCCGCGAGGTTGTCCGATCGGCGCCGGGGACTCGGGCGTGCAACAGCGGCTCGCAACGTTACGTGACATGGATATAACAGTGTCGTTTGCGGTTGACAAGACCTCCGTTTGACACAAAGGAACCGGCAGGATGAGTCATCGCGAGAGAAGATCAAGACGAAGAAGTTTTTAACTTCGACTGGTAAATGTGGAATAGTTAATGCGTGATTTTGGAATTAACTGATTCATTAATGTGATAGTTAATTGATCCGTGAGGGGAGGGGAGGGGAGGGGAGTGAAGGGAGGGAAAAAGTGGGGCGGGAAGGGGAGGGGAGGGAAAAGGTGGGGAGGTGAGGGGTAGGGTGGGGTGAGGAGGGGAGGGGAGGTGAGGGCCGGGGAAGGAAGAGGGAAGAAATGATAGTAAAGAAAGACTTGAAAGGAGGGAAGGAAGGCGCTGTTTGTCCTGCTGGGGGAACTCGCCATAAATGTGCTTCTTTGATTCTTCTTTCGCGTTGAGAGAGGGAGAGGGAGAAAGTGAGGAAGAGAGAGAGGGTGAAGGAGAAAGAGAGGGAGGGGAGGGAGAGGGAGAAGGAGAAAGAGAGGCAGTGGGCGAAGGAGAGGGAGAGGGAGAAGGAGAGGCAGAGAGAGAAGGAGAGGGAAAGGGAGAGAAATAGATAGAAGTAGAATAAGATGAAGGAGAAAAAGAGGAAGACAGAAAACAGAAACCAGCTCACCTCCCCCTTCCTCCCTCCCTCCCTCCCTCCCTCCCTCCCTCCGTTCCTTCCCTCCCTCCCTCCCTCCCTCCCTCCCCCTCCCTCCCTCCCTCCTCCCACCCACCCTCCCCATCCTCCTTCCTCA
>NC_091563.1:32395140-32397640 GCF_042767895.1 Penaeus vannamei
AGCAATCATTGCGGTTCGTGTATCTAAAACACCACAACACAAAAATAAATCTGAGATAAATGTTTTGTTTATATTTATATGTCCATTTCTTCCATGCAGGAGTTGCACCTGTTTCAGATAGAGTGTTTCTCTTGTCCTCCTATAAAAAGCAAGTTTACCTGTCAGCTAATGTTATATATCACACACACCTAACTGCTTGTTTACGTAGACAAAGGTCGTAAATCCTGCCTTCATAGGGGACGGGCCTATTATAGCGAACCAGCTATTTGGAGATAATGTTAGGCGAGCGAAAAAGACTGTAAAACTTTAGAGAAAATATAAATATGGCAATTTTTTTTAAAGGTATTGTAGGTTTGTTTTAACTATTACGTCACGTCTAGTTTATTTGTATGTTAAGCGTGATACTGAGCACATTGCTTAGATTTATGTCGTATCATTAGCAAGGGGTCGTCATACGTCTGTGCTTGTGATATACACAAAATATAAAGGCAAGCAGACATGCAAAACCACACGAAATTAATAAATCTTTCTAAAGCACACACACACACACACACACACACACACACACACACACACACACACACACACACACACACACACACACACACACACACACACACATACACTACACACAAACGCGGGCGCGCATGTTTCTGTGTACATATATATATATATATATATATATATATATATATATATATATATATATATATATATTTATTTATTTATATTTATATATATATTCTGTATATATACATTTGTGTATATATGTGTATATATATGTATATATACGTACATACATACACACACATATATATATATATATATATATATATATATATATATTTATATGTATATATATGTATGAATATATGTATGAATATATGTATGTATGTATGTATGTATGTATGTATGTATGTATGTATATATACATATATATCCATATATAAGTATGTATATATATATATATATATATATATATATATAGAGAGAGAGAGAGAGAGAGAGAGAGAGAGAGAGAGAGAGAGAGAGAGAGAGACGAGAAAGAAAGCAAGAAAGGAAGGGGAAGCGAAAGGTTAATGGTCACAAACTAACTCTAGTGTCACCAGGACAAAACCGCTCCCTGGGGGTGGCGTGGGTAATGAGGGAAAATTCTTCTTGCACATTTTTCACACGATTCAGTTGCCTTATGAGGTGGACTGAGTTGGCGCCGCGTGTTTTGTCGAGGAGCTGAATGCAATGCCATTTTAGTAACGGTGGGTAAACACGGCCCTTAATGTCGATTCCGGTAAGTTTCGCGTAGTTCTTGAGGGAGAGAGAAATTTGCTTCTGTATTACCTGGACTCGAATGTCACTTCCTGATTGCTACTTCGTCAACGTCCATTTCTGAACTCCAGTACCTGCACCCGTCCGTCGCGAGTTTCTGCTCAACTACCGGACGATCATGTCACTAGCACTATTTAGCTTCCATTCGGGCCCCAAACTCGACGTGAATTGCTCTTAATACTCGCCAACCTTTTCCTCCTCGCTTTTAATCCGTCGCAGCCAAGACGTTCGGCCAATATCTCAATATCTCGCCGCATCATACGCCGGTTCGCTTATCATAACAGAATCCCTGGCGAATTTCCGCGATAAATATGCATAAATGAGGACCAGACCGCACATTTTCCCGAGGCACGAAGGACCGCCGACTGAACGAGGGCTTCCGCATCGCTCTATCCTTCTCGTCGTCCCTTCGCCGCCGCAAGTGCTGCCCGCAAAGTAGTGTTTGGCGGAAGTCTTTTCCCCTTTTCTGACTGTTCTTTGTTTCCTTTGCCTTCCCATCACCTTTGTTTTCTTTCTCCCTTTCCTCTCTCTCTTTCCTTGCCCTCTCGATCTTTATTCCTTTCTCCTCTCAACTTTTCTTTCCTCTATCCTCTCTTCCCTTCCATTACCTCCTTCCTTTCCCTTCTCTCACCCTTTTCCCTCCTCCTCTTCCTTTCCTACTCCTCTCACCCTTCTTCCTCTA
Source organism: Penaeus vannamei (assembly GCF_042767895.1). Taxonomy (NCBI): domain Eukaryota; kingdom Metazoa; phylum Arthropoda; class Malacostraca; order Decapoda; family Penaeidae; genus Penaeus; species Penaeus vannamei. The sequence goes on from NC_091563.1 coordinate 32,397,149, forward strand.
CTCTCCCTTATCTCCCTCTCCCCTCCTTCCTCCTCTCACCTCTCCCTCTCCCCTCCCCCTTCTCCTCCTCTCCCTTCCCTCCTCCTCTCACCCCCCACCCCCCTTCCCCCTCTCCAACCTCAACACATCCAGGCGAGAGATCGGAGGAGGCGTTGTAATCTGCATGTCCACACGAGGGCCATTACGCCGTCCTCGCCGAAACAGAAACGACGCCGCGGTGTTAAAACCTCACAAGAAACACGCCAAGGAGGAGGTCGCGGGGGAGTCGTTGCGGTTAGGACGACGTCAGGAGTGAGAGAGGGAGCTCAGACGACTCCTGGAGGTGAACGGCGAGGCACAGGCGTTCAAACGTAAGCCTTGGGAAGATAGATATGCATGATCCCGTCCATTAGGGAAAGGCGAATGATAATAAAAGATAGACCATACGCTATCATTACCACTCCGATTTCCCACCATAATGGCAGATCGGACCAGACGACCCCCCCCCCCTCC
>NC_091563.1:32405140-32410140 GCF_042767895.1 Penaeus vannamei
GCGAACCTGCTAATTACACCCTAATTGATGATGTGACACTAATCGCTCGTTTACACCCACGCAACGACCTGTGTAATAAAGTAAATAGAACGAATCTCGGGTACAATGGTTCCAGTGTACAGTAGCCGTGTGTTCGATTATCTCACCGTGTATGCATGTTCTGGAACAATGTTTTTTTTTTCTTAAATATATATTGAATGATATGGCGCCCACTGTCGGGAGATCCTCAGTGTACTTTCTTGAAGGAATTGATGTCTTAGGATAAAGTTGCTTTTCTTCTTGTGATTTAAGGAGAAAAATCTTATTATTTTTACTTATTGTATTAGTTTATTCTAAAAGAAATGTACAGATTGTGAATTTCATTACAATACGAGAGCGGATATGACAATTAGAATAATTTCTGTGACGGTTTTACCTGTAAGTTAAATAAAAAAAACACCATAAAAGTTTACAATGGAGGTAGGCTGAGTGATCTCTTGAGATTGAAAAAAACAATAAGCTAATTTATCAAAACTAGTGTTAGTCGGTGGTACAAGAGCTTTAAAGATGGCGTAGTGGAGCTGCCAATCGCGTTGTTATTATTGTTGAGAATTGATAAGAAATGACCCGAAGCCCCCCCCCCTCTCTCCTTTCCTCCCCCTCCCTTGTCTTCCTTTCTTCTCTCTCCCTCCTCCTCTCTTCCTATCCTGTTTCTCACCACTCTTGTCCACCTCCCTTACTCTTCCCTCTTCTCTATCTCCTCCTTTCTTCTCCCCCTCCTTCCACTTCCTTCATTTTTCTCTTCCCGTGGCAGGAGGAGTCTAAATTGACCTACATTGACCTGTTTCGCCGCTCTGCTTTACCCCCCCCCCCGCGTTCTGACCCGTATGACTGGCCTGCATGATGAGCACGGTTGACCTGTATTCGTGGACGTGTATGAATGACATTTTTGACCCGCTTCGCTGACCTGGCGTGACCCCAGTCAACCGGCAAGAGTGACCTGCATTGCGAAGGGAGCATTGCCTCCATCCATGACCTGCACGATTGGCATTAGAGACCTGTAATGAAGCCCTTTAATGATCTCCATAACCCATGATTGACCTGGGAAACCGCTAACGATGACTTGCATAATAACTCGACTGCAACCTGTGACCTGAATGAGACTTCAACTGTCATACGTTCAAAACGACCCGTACGGTGCAGTGCTTCCTGTGGTGCGCGAGACTGGCTGACCTGTAAGACTTCCTGACCTGCACGATGACCAGAGCCAAGTAAAGTGGTATTTTTTTCTGGTATTATGTGACAAACCTCAGTCAAGACATGAGTAATCCCACGCGACACAATTGGAATTCGCACACCAAACCTCATATTTTTTCTTATATTTTTTTCCGTTTCGCAAAAGCCAGGGAGCGAGCGCGCGGAATTAACCTCCTCCCTTCCCCCTCTCCTATCTCCCTACCTTCTGCCTCCCCCTCCCGCTCCCCCCTCTATATCCCTCCCTTCTGTCAACACTCCCTCTTCCTCCCCCCCCCCCTCTATATCCCTCCCTTCTGCTTCCCCTCTTCCTCTAGGTCACCCCCTCCTCCCTTCTCCCTTCTCCTCCCTCCCTCATCCCCCTCCCCTTCCCCTCCCTCTCTCCCAACCCCCTGCCTCCCTCCCCCTCTCCCTCCCCCATCTCCCTCCCCCACCCCCTACCCTTCTCCCTCTTCCCCAGAAAAAAAAGGATGACGAGGCAATATATATATTTTTTATCTTTTCATAAACCCAAAAGCGCTCGTTCGATCAGATTTTATGTAAATATGCTTTCGTAATAATAGCAGATGGCGTGAGTGTCAAAAGAGGAATGTCATGCAAAAAAAGGAGAGAGAGAGAGAGAGAGAGAGAGAGAGAGAGAGAGAGAGAGAGAGAGAGAGAGAGAGAGAGAGAGAGACTGGGAGCGAGAGAGAAAGAGAGAACAAGAGCGAGAGAGAGAGAGAGAGAGAAAGAGCGAGAGAGAGAGAAAGAGCGAGAGAGAGAGAGAGAGAGAGAGAGAGAGAGAGGCCGACCGGTCAATTTTTCGGTGATATTTTATTTTGCAACTAACATAGCACGAAACATTACTAAACACATCAGGTAGACTGTACGGTGTCTGTGATACTAGCATAGTGATTGACTTGTTAACAATAAAGCTTTAAATTGTATTTTTTTCTTGCTTTTTTGTAATTGTATTTTTTTTGTTTGTTTGTTTTCATCGTTTGGCTTCTATTTATTTTATCATCATTACTCAGATTTTTTTTTGGAATATTGTATTTAGATTTTTTTCTTCTAAAATTGACTTTCGATGTATTTTATGTTTATTGGTCTATAATTTTATAGTTACGTGAACATACTGTATATAAAATAATCGTTATGACGGGGTTAATAGGTGAATAAAAATATACTTTCCTGACTGATCAATTTTTTTAAACCTCTCGAACAAAAACAATTTTCACGAACCAATTTTGCAAATGAGGTTGTGTGAATAAGGATTATTAAATCATCTCATAAAGCGTTGAATTATGCAAAAACGCCAGATTATCAATGAATTGTGATTTTTAGATTGTCATGAAAAGTGTTGGATTACTTAAAAAGACAATATTAAGTAATAAAAATAATTTTATTAGATGTTTTATAGAAAAGGACAGAATGACAATGAATAAAAAGATGTTTAGATTAAATAATGAAATATCATGTTTCATTAAAGGGACATAATGATAATAACATGCATTTTAACAGAAGTTTGATTGTACAAAATTAGGGAATGCCAATGATAAATAATGATAAATGAATTTCACACTGTTGAAATGTTAGATTATGCGAAAGACGGATTAAAGTGATAATAATCATTAAACTATAACAAAAAAATATCATACAAAAAGACATAATGCCATTGAGTGAATTTAATACAAATATGTCAGACAAACACATCAACGACAAATTTTATGAACACGAACAATCATTAAACTTTCACTTACACTTCCTTCGACTTCAGTGAGTAAATTCATATAATCTTCTCTAAAACAATTTCTAAAAGCAAAATGTCTGAGTTTCATTCTACCTTCGCTTTCGAGATGAAGTGGTCGTCTTTAAGTGTCTCCGGCTTACATAACTCGGCTCTAAGTCAACCCGGAGCCAAAATGGAAACGTCAAAAGGCTTAAATACCACCTGGAAATAAGCGGAGCCAAATAGGAACACAAGAACATCGCATATACATGGTCAGAGTCTCTCGGAACACGGCCGGGTGAGTGACCATTATTGCTACGCATTTTGAGAAAGAGAACACGCGAGTTTCATCTCTCCCTTTTTTTTCTTTTTTCTTCTCTACAGATTTTTTTTTCCTTTTGTCTCTCTGTCTGTGTGTCTCTCTCTCTTTCTCTTTTTTTTCTCTCTCTCTTTTTTTCTCTCTCTCCCTTTCCCCACTCCCCTCTCTCTCTTTCCCTTCCCGCACTCCCTCCTTCTCTTTGTTCCTTCCCAGCTCCCCCCCCTCTCACTCTCTCTCTCTCTCTCTCTTCCCCACTCCCTCCCTCTCTCTCTCTCTCTCCCTTCCCCACTCCCACCATCTCTCTCTCCCTTCCCCCCACTCCCTCCCTTTCTCTCTCCCCCTTTCCTACTTACCCCTCTCCCTCTCTATTCCCCCACTCCCTCCCTCTCTCTCTCTCTCCCTTCCTAACTCCCTCCCTCCCTCTCTCTCCCTTCCTAACTCCCTCCCTCCCTCCCTTCCCCCACTCCGTCCCTCCCTCTCTCTCCCTTCCCAACTCCCTCCCTCCTTCTCTCTCTCCCTTCCCCACTCCCTCCCTCCTTCTCCCTCTCTCTCTCCCTCCCCCCACTCCCTTCCCCATTCCTTCCCTCCCTTCCCCCCCTCCCTCCCCCCACTCCCTCCCTTCCTCCTTCACCCTCCCTCCCTCCCTCCTTCCCATCCGTGGGTTATTTTACACCTGTGATTAAAACAAATGAACATGACCAAAGATGGCGGCCGTCCGAAACCACACACACGCATACAATGCTCCTTTTGACTGGCTAATGCTCCGAGCCCTGATGAAGACGGATCGCGCCCCCCCCCCCCCCCCGTCCTCATCAGCATTGGGACGCTCGCTCGGCTCCTTCGTGGCTCCTTCGCACCTCCTCCTTCGCCGTGAGGGGGGGGAAGGAGGGGGAAGAGGGATAGATGGGGATTGAGGGAAAGAAGGGTGAGGGATAGACGGGGATTAAGGGAAGAGGGATAGATGGGGATTGAAGGATGAGGGATGGAGGAATGGCGAAGGAAAGAGGGATAGATGGGGATTAAGGGAAGAGGGATAGGGGAATGATGAAGGGGAGAGGGATAGACGGGGATTAAGAATAAGAGGGGAGAGGGATAGATGGGGATGATAGACGGGGATTAAGAAAAAGAGGGGAGAGGGATAGATCGGGATGATGAAGGGGAGAAGGATAGACGGGGATTAAGAAAAAGAGGGATGAGGGATAGACGGGGATTAAGAAAATAGAGATGAGGGATAGATAGGGATAAAGAAAAAGAGAGATGAGGATAAAAGGGGATTAAAGGAAGAGGGACTGGGGAGGACGAAGGGGAAAGGGATAGACGGGGATTAACAAAAAGAGGGATGAGGGATAAATGGTGATTAAGAGAAGAAGAAAGATGAGTGATGATCAAGGGGTGTGGGATAGACGGAGATTAACAAAAGAGGGATAGGTGGAGACTGTGGGAAGAGAGATGGATAGGGAGAGGGACAGGTGTGGAATAAGAGGAAAGATCAATAAAGGTCAGGAGGAGAGGGGATAGATAAGGATTGAGAAAAAAGGGTAGAATAAGAACAGAAGAGAAATAGGAATAGAGGGATAGGGAAAGATTCAGAGGAGAGTGATAAACACGGGTTTGGGAAAAGGACTGAGAAGCAAAAGCAGAAATTTGATAATAAGAAAAAAGATGCAAGAAAAACAGACGAAGTAACTATTTTACAACAGAGGAAAAAAGAAGAAAGAGAAAAGAAAGAAAGTAAGAAAG
>NC_091563.1:32432640-32435140 GCF_042767895.1 Penaeus vannamei
ATACATATATATGTATATATTAGATACACACACAATTTAATATAAATATATATGTTTATATATGTACACACACACGCACACACACACATACACATAAACATGCACACAAAATCTAATAGCATTTAACTTGGTCTAAGACACACAGGTAAAAAAAAAAAAATCATAAAACTCCGTTCATAGCTTTTCTAGTTATCCTGCAAACCGGCGTAGAAAAACGTACAAATGGACAAACTAACCAAAACGACCAAAAACATGACCTCTTTGGCGAAGGTAACAATCAGTGGATGTGACAAAATATCTTACCGGACCAACAAATACATATACATACATAAGTAGGGTTTGATTCTTTAACATTCCACTCAAACCTTTTTAAATGAAGATTCGAACTACATTCCAGTTACCCCTCACATTAGTCCTTTTTTTTTTTTTCTTCTTTTTTTCATTTCTTTTTATCTTTTTCTTTTTCCTTATTCGCCAAACAAGGAAAGCGTTCTTGCGATTTACTGCCAATTAAAGGTAAGTTTCATTGTTCAAATAGCGTTTCGAGAAAAAGAAAGAAAAAAATAAGAAATGGAATTGCGTGTAGATATTCTGTTGTCGTAAAGATTCCATTTTCTACGCGTTTAGTTTTTCAAAATACACTTTAACTAACTTAAAAGTTTTTTGGATGAAAAAAGAATTTAGAATGAGGACTGTGGATTATCGTTGTTATGAGCATCACCATCTTTAGTATCATTATTGTTATTAATCTATGAATCGTTACTTTTGCATCATTACTATTAGTACTGTTATAGTTACCATTACAATGATGGCAATAATGATAATGATAATAAACATGATGATTATGATAATGATAATAATAATGATGAGAATGCCGATGATAATGATAACGCTAATAATAGTAATATTAATAACAATAATGATAATAAAATCAATAATGATAATGATAAGTACAATAATGATAATAGTAATAACAATGATAATAATGATGATAACATTATTAACGATAATGATAATAATAATGACGGTAATGATAGTAACAATCTGAATGATAACAATAATAATAAGAATAACAGCAATAATATAATATTGTTATTATGATGATGAGGATGATGGTGATGATTTTCATTAGTGTTTCTATTATTATTATCATTGTTATCATTATTATTGTTATTATCACTTATATAGTTGTCATCATCATTATTATCATTACAATTATTATGATCACAATCATTACTATTGTTATCAATATTATAATAATAATAATAATAATGATAATAATAATAATAATAATAATAATAATAATAATAATAATAATCATAATAATAATTATCATTATTATTATGATTATTATTATTATTATTATCATTGTTATTATCATTACTATCGTCATCATCATCATCATTATCATCATCATTATTATTGTTATTATCATTATTATCAGCATCATCATTGTTATTGTTATTACCATCATTATTATTGTTATTATCACTGTTATTGTTATTATCATCATCATTATTAGTGTTAGTATTACTATGATCATTATCATTATCATCATCATTGTTATTGATATTGTTGTTATTATTATCATTATTTTTATTGTAACTATTATTTATCATTATCCTTATTATCATTATTACTATTATCATTATTGTTATTATCATTATTGCCATTACTATAATTATTGTTGTTGTTATTGGTATTTCATAATGATTTTTATTATTACTGTTATCATAATCCTTATTATGATGATTATTATTATTATTTCTGCCATTGTTATCCATATCATTATCATCAGTATTATCATTATTTCTATCATTATTATTTGATGATTATCATTGTTATCATTATTATTATATAATGTTATGATTGTTATCTTATCACTATCATCATTATTATCATTGTCTTTATTATCATTATTATTGTTATCGTTGTCCTTATCATTATCATTATTATTGTTATTATGATCATTTTATCATTATTATTATTATTATGATTATCATCACTATAGCCATCATTATCACTGTTATCCTTACTAATATAGTTGATGTTATCATTATCATCATCACCTTTATTAATATAATTATTATCATTATTTTCATGATCATTATTATTGTCATTATTATTTCCATCATTATGATTGTGATTATCATTATTACTATTATCACCATTTCTTTTGTTATTATTATCAACATTGTAATCCCCGTTTTTATTCTCATTACTAACTTAAATATTAAGAATCACTATTATCATTATCATTATTTTGATGGTGATGATGTTTCAATGGGGGGACCAGTAGAAGAAAAAAAAAAGTAAATCATTATATATATCTCCTAATCAACATTTTCAATCAAAATAAGATATGCATGTACGTCTATATAATCATACATACATACACACAAGTATACATACACGATCACGTATGTAACCAGTATCCTTTACGGGCAATATAACTGCAGAGCCATAGACACTGAAACGACTCGGGGGGGAGGGGTGACTC
>NC_091563.1:32465140-32470140 GCF_042767895.1 Penaeus vannamei
GGGTGGTGATGGGGGTTGGGAGGCAGGAAGGTGGGGAGGAGTGATGGAGAAGGGTGGTGGTGGGGTAGGGTTTGAAGAGGGGAGGGAGGAAGTGATGGAGATTGCGGTTGTGGGGGGGGAGGGGGTGTGTCGGAGAGGTTCGAAAGGAGGGAGGATTAGAAGTAGGAATTAGAACGTAGAAACAGGTGAGGGAAGGATCTAACATGCCATCTTCTCTCCTCTTCCTCTACCTAAACCCTTTCCCCCTCCCCCACGCTTCACCCCCACTCTTCCCCTTCCCCAGTACCCTCTTTCCCCCGTTTCTTCCTCTACAAAATACCTTCTTTCCCTCCTCTTCTCTTCCCGCCTCTTTCTCCCTACACCGTCCCTCCCTCCCTCCTTCCTCTCCCCCCCTCCCCACCCAATACCCTCCACACCCTTACCACCGCCCTCCTCCCCTCCTCCTTTCCCTTCCCTCCCTCCTCCCCTCTCCCTTTCCTCCCTCCCTCCTCTCCTCTCCCTTTCCTCCCTCCCTCCTCCCCTCCCCATCCCTCCTCCTTTCCCTTTCCTCCCTCCCTCCTCCCCTCTCCCTTTCCTCCCTCCCTCCTCCCCTCTCCCTTTCCTCCCTCCCCATCCCTCCTCCTTTCCCTTTCCTCCCTCCCTCCTCCTTTCCCTTTCCTCCCTCCCTCCTCTCCTCTCCCTTTCCTCCCTCCTCCCCCCCTCATCCACCCCTCACCTTCCCGTTTCTCCCACCCTCCTCCCCTCTCCCTTTCCTCCCACCCCCCCTTCCCTGCCCCCACGAAACTGCCCGGGAAATTACTTTACGAGGCATGAAGAGCCAGTTAATTAGCACTTACAGGTTGAATGACTTTTGTTTCACAATATTGTCCGCGAATTTTTTTTTTCTTTCAATTTTTCTTTTTTCTTTTCATTTTCTTTTTGTTATGTCGTGCGTGTTTTTTGTCTATTTTGCTTTCATTATTTTCTTCTTGTGGTAGATACATGAATAGGTAGTTCAATAGAATAGATAAAGAGTGAAAGGAAATATGTATACATACAAACATATATGTATGTGTGTGTGTAGGCGTGTGTGTGTATGTATATATATATATATATATATATATATATATATATATATATATATATATATATATATATATACATACATATATATATAAACATATATATACATACTTACATATATATATATATATATATATATATATATATATATACATACACATATATATATATATATACATATATATATATATATATATATATATATATATATATATATATATATATATATATATATACATATTTATATATATATGTATATATATATGTATATATATATATATATATATATATATATATATATATATATATATATATATATAGGGGGAAACAGTCACAATAAGAAATGAAAATAAGTCGTAACGCTTCAAACTCTTCACGTTCCTCTTCAGCCGGAAGATAAATCGAAATGTGATCCATTTCCCTTGATTCATCGTCTGAAGAGGAACTCGGGAAGCGTTCGAAACGGTACGATTATTTTCATATCTTGCGGCTGTTTTCCTTTTGATTTTTTTATGTACACGTTACTGTGTTTGTGCTCATATATATATATATATATATATATATATATATATATATATATATATATATAAATATATGTATATATATATACATATATATGTGTGTGTGTGTGTGTGTGTGTGTGTGTGTGTGTGTGTGTGTGTGTGTGTGTGTGTGTGTGTGTGTGTGTGTGTGTGTAGGTGTAGGTGTGTAGGTGTACATTACACAAACACCCGCGCGCGCACGCACAGACACACGCACACACATACGCACACACACACAGGCAAGCACACACACATCCTCACATCCACACACACACACACACACACACACACACACACACACACACACACACACACACGTATATATATATATATATATATATATATATATATATATATGTATATATATATATGCGTATATATATATATATATATATATATATATATATATATATATATATATATATCCAGAAAGAGGAAAGACGTTAAAACCGTTGAATCCTGCTGTACATATCCTCCCCATTTTGAAAAACCGAACGAAATTCAAATGATCAAGCTCAACCGCCCAGTATCATCGGCGCAATTAGAATGATTTTTGATCGCTCTAACCGCCAGAATAATTGTTTTCTAATCCAGAAAATCCCTAACGTCATTTTTATAACAAAGAAAATATACCATGGCAAGAGCGTTTCATATTTTTTTCATAAACCACGAAGAGTTTTTATTTTGATTGATTTACAACAAAGAGGTAAGTAAGCAAATAAATAGATAATAAATAAATGAATAAATAAACTCTCCGCAAGTGTTATCAGGAAATTGAAGCGATAAAAAGGCCGAGAGCACGACCTTAAATTTTGGATAAAAAGGGAGTTTTAGTTGTTTTTTTTTTATTATTAAACAACGAGAAACAAATTCTGTAAGAATAGTGTCTGTCCTTTCATCTCTTCGCGAGGTATTGAGACCTCTCCTAATTAGCAGCCTTTTTTCGTCAATTTAATTATAATTCATGATATTTTGATAAGTAAAACTACTGAAAAAAAAAAACACATTGTTAAATATCAAAGCTGTGGTAGTATGTCAACAGCCTCTCCTAGCCTCCCCATCGTAAGTTTATTCATTAGCGGTTCTCGTCTCAATTATAAATCCAAAAAAAGGATTAAAGGACCCATTCTCAATTATAAATCCCAAGCGTCGACGTGAAATTACCTAGAAAGCGTCGAATCTCCCCTAAAGATTCTCAAATTCCCCTAGATTTTGCGTGGTTACCCTAATTCTTACTATGATTGGGTCTGTTTCCCCTAAAAGAGAGTATTTTACCCTAGACTAGAAAACACAAAGGGATAGAAAGAAATAACCTAGAAAGTGTGGAATCTCCCCTAAAGATTCCCGAATTCCCCTAGATTTTGCGTGGTTTAAGGTTACCCTAATTCTTACTATGATAGGGTGTGTTTCCCCTAAAAACACAAAGGGATAGAAAGAAATTACCTAGAAAGTGTGGAATTTCCCCTAAAGATTCCCGAATTCCCCTAGATTTTGCGTGGTTACCCTAATTCTTACCATGATAGGGTCTGTTTCCCCTAAAAGAGAGTATTTTACCCTAGACTGGAAAACACAAAGGGATAGAAAGAAATTACCTAGAAAGCGTGGAATCTCCCCTAAAGATTCCCGAATTCCCCTAGATTTTGCGTGGTTTAAGGTTACCCTAATTCTTACTATGGTAGGGTCTGTTTCCCCTAAAAGAGAGTATTTTACCCTAGACTGGAAAACACAAAGGGATAGAAAGAAATTACCTAGAAAGTGTGGAATTTCCCCTAAAGATTCCCGAATTCCCCTAGATTTTGCGTGGTTTAAGGTTACCCTAATTCTTACTATGGTAGGGTCTGTTTCCCCTAAAAGAGAGTATTCCCGAATTTTACCCTAGACTGGAAAACACAAAGGGATGAAAAGAAAAAGAGAAGGGAGGTACAAAACGTGGGAGCGTAAAGGACACGTAAAAGGAAAGTGGATAAACATGCAAATATAGAAAGAAAAGTGAGAGACATGTAATAAGATTGAGAGAGGGGTAGGGGGGGGGGGAGGGAAGGGAAAAGAAATAGTCTTTCTGAAACCTGTTTTGTCTCACATATTCGCAGAGCTGTTGAAAACTATACATCAGTCACAGACGCATAAAATATAACTTTTAAAGAACGGAATTGATAAAAGACCCCTAAGTCCAATTATTCCTGAGAAATACCCGGATAAAATTTCCATAATTACTGAAAACTTCGGTACGTTTTTAGGTCAAAGGGAAAACACCTGCACGTCCGTACGGAAGTTTTACAAGATGAAGAGATGCAGACAATAAAACACATCCATTACAATATCTTATTCCCATAAATCACGTATAAATCACCCCCAATCCCCACCCCACCCCCCTTCCAACCATATTTTTTAAACCCCTTTTTTAAAACATCTTTTCCCCTTTTTTTTCCTTATAACTTACACCCATTATCCTGTCAGAGAAACTAACACAACGCCGGAATCCGAGACACTTCTTCCCACTCAATTTTCGTGTCCAAAACTCCTGTCGAAAAAAGACTAGTACCGTGAGAGCGAAGTCGGCGCGTGGGGGGGTGGGTGGGAGGAGGGGAGGGGGGGTCCTATCCGCGCTCTCCCGTTTTCTTCGAGGGAAGGCTCAACTATTTATACGTGGTGGTTTGTTGCTCAGTTCGTTGTTAATTCATTTATTCATTTTTTTTCTTGTTATCGCATGCATCGTTCCTGTCGTGAGTATTAAGAACAGGGGCTGTTAGTGCCACTGCTGTGGTCGTGAGCATCATCATCGTCGTTATAATCATTATTATTATCATCATTATTTCTGCTGTTCACAAGATTGATGTTATATCTTGGTTAATGAGCTGCAATAGGGGACCACAACCAGTGGTCATTATTATTATTATTATTATTATTATTATTATCATTATTACTATTTTTTTATTATCATCATTATTATTATCATTATTATTATCATCATTATCATTATTATTATTATTATCATTATTATTATTATCATTATTATTATTATTATTATTATTATTATTATTATTATTATTGTTATTATTATTATTATTATTATTGTCATTATCATTATTATTATTATTATTATTATTATTATTATTATTATTATTATTATTATCAACATGTTAACACATTGTTATTATTACTCATAATGTTCTTCATCATAGCTATTATAATCATTATTACAGTTATTATTATTACTAGCATTGTTTTGCTATTGTCATTATTGCTCTTATTATGATAAAAGTTATTATCATTGTCATCAATATTATTATTATTAGTAGTAATATTGTTGTTAGTATTATCATCGTTATAATTATTATTGATTATCATTATTTGCTGTTATCATCATTATCAAATTAATATCAGTGTTGTTGTTGT
>NC_091563.1:32475140-32480140 GCF_042767895.1 Penaeus vannamei
AAATACATTTCCCCCACAAGGAAGAGGAAGAAGAATGGCATAGATAAATGAATACATGTATACATGCACAGATCGACAACTACATATATACATACATGCATGCATAACCCAATATACAAATACAATCATGAATACATAAAAGTAATCTAAGGAAGATAACACGCATACATAAACCCATAGCTAAATAAAGTCAGCCAAGCAAGCACACTTGTCTTAAACCATTAACCATTTGTCATCAGCCAAGCAATTAAGTCCAGCAAATTTTCTTTAAAAAACATTAACCATTTAGCATCACCCAAACAATGAAACCTTAACGCATTTGTCTCAAATTAACCATTAACCATTGACCAAGGAAAGTTGATCTCTCCCTTCTCTCCATTGCAGGACGTTTCCGACGAGGACCGAGGCTTCGTGCAGACCGGCCGCGTCTTCTACCGCCACGTCAGGCCGGGCAACGAACCGCTGCGGGACCACCAGCCGCAGGTGGTCATGTCGAACCCCGTGGACACGAAGGAGGCTTTCGAACAGGTGGGTAGGTGGGCGGAGAGAGAGGGGGGAGGGGGCGTGAAGGTGGGTAGGTGGGCGGAGGAAGGGAGGGGGCGTGAAGGTGGGTAGGTGGGCGGAGAGAGGGGGGGGGGGCTTGAAGGTGGGTAGGTGGGGTAGCATGGGGGGGGGGGCTTGAAGGTGGGTAGTTGGGGTAGCATGGGGGGAGGGCTTGAAGGTGGGTAGTTGGGGTAGCATGGGGGGGGGGGCTTGAAGGTGGGTAGTTGGGGTAGCATGGGGGGGGGGGGGGCGTGAAGGTGGGTAGGTGGGCGGAGAGAGAGGGGGGGCGTGAAGGTGGGTAGGGGGGGGGGGCCTGAAGGTGGGTAGTTGGGGTAGCAGGGGCGGGGGGGCGAATGGACGGGAAAGTGGGTTTGGGGAGGGATAGGGGGAGGGGGAGGGGTCCGAGGGACTGTCGGAAAGGTAGGCTAAATGGAGAATATGGCTTTAGGGTTCTGCCCTTGGTATTTCTCATTTTCCTTGTCCTCTCCTTTCCTTCTCTTGTTTCTCCCCTTTCTCATCTCTCCTTTTTTTTCTCTTCCTTTCTCCACTTTCAGGTATCTCTCTCCTCCTCTTCCCTCCCTCCCTCGTTCTTCACCTCTCCTCTCTCTCTCCTATCCTTTTTCTCGTATTTATTTTCTTTCTAGCCTCTTCTCCTTTCTCGCCTTTTCTCTCTCCTTCCCTTTATTTCCCTTCCTTTCCTCTTCTCTCCTTGATTCTGCTCCCTATAAAATTTACTTGTATGTACACCTGTGAGGGTGTGGGTGTGGGTGTGGGTGTGTGGGGGGGTGGGGGGGAGTGGGGGGGTGTATCACAGGTAAACTATCCCATAAAGTTTAACCAACTTGAAAGGCAGATTTTTACTCCTGTCATATTTTGCTTTCTCGAATACCCCCCATTCTCTGCTTTCCTTTTTGGCCTTATTAATGGTGGCCTCCTCCTTCAATAATTTGTCGTTTGATTATCCTTATTATTTTTCTTTACATTTAATCTTCCGAAAGAGAGAGGGAAAAAAAGTCGTAAATTCATAAAGAACTTTTTTGAATGGCCAGTCGTAAAGCTGCCGCGGGGATGTGAATAGCCAATCAGAGTGGAGATTACATCGCTTTGTAGGTCTTCAGCTGTAAACCAAAGCACGTGCATTATCCCCTCCAATATACGACCCCCAATCCCCGTTCCACACGAGCAGAAATGTGTGTTGCCAATGGAAGTCGTTGCATTTATTATCCGATGGCAATAGGCAACCTCGCTCTCCATTCCCGTGACCTCGTTATAATTCGGATTAGCCAAAGGTTACGGTGTGTGTACAAGCTCTTGAGGCAGCCTGCTTAACGAGAAGCTAGTCTAGTGTGTAGTTTAAGAGAAGTGATTTTTTTTTTTTTTTTTTTTTGTAGGTACTGGCGACATCGTTTTATTTTCTCTCGTCTTTCCTTCGTTACTTTTTCCATAGAGAACTATAAGCATGACGATCTTATGAGCAATTTGGGACTCTTAGATTCGCCATCGTTCTGTTGGCTTGCAATTGACTGTTGTAAAGGCTTTTGCTTCGAAACACTTAACGTAAATGGAACAAGATTTGTTCATAAAATGCTCATAAAATGCATACATACATAAATAGATATATAAATGAATGAATGAATGAATATGTACACACACACACACGTACACACACACACACACACACACACACACACACACACACACACACACACACACACACACACACACACACACACACACACACATTTACATGTACATCTAAATGTCTATAGATAAGAAAGTAAAGTAAACAAGAGCAAATTAGAGTAAATTCCAGTAAAGACAAATACCATTAGGATATTCACACATTTTCCAGATGTTGCCATTTAAAATTCACCAAAGCAGCAATGCACGTTAAGGTCTATTTGTTTATTTTATGAAGTGAAATTGTTTTTATTGTTTTCGGTATACATCTTTTTCATTGTTTTGATAGGAGGAACAGTTGAATAAATTTACCCATCCACTCCATTTCCATTACATGGAAAATGCGTGAATAGAAAAGTAAAAGAAAATATATAGGTGTTAGATAGTAGATAAGAAAGTAAGGAATGACGAGCGACTTGAGTTTTTGAGTATGCGACACTGTGTCTGACTGTCTGACTGTCTCCTTTAATCTCTCGCCATCATCTTGCACCGCTTTCCTCTCCCTCAGGTTTTAGTAAAGGTGATGGGCTTGAGAGAGGACCCTGAGGAATACGTCCAGGATACCTCTGACGACGAAGAGGACGAGCTCACGGGCCTCCTGGAGACAGTGGGCGAGGACCCAGCAGACCCTGATGCCGTGGCCTTCCTCTTGCCACTCCGAGGGCGCGTCGGTGGCCTAGGAATCAAGTTAGTGGGAGGAGGGGCGTGGGGCGACGGGGCGGGGCGTGGGAGAATGGACTTCTTGATTGCCTTGGTGTGGGGTTTTAAATTGTTAGCTTTGGTAGTGATGTGCTACTGAATCTCCCATCACCCTTCGGTATACTTTCAACATCCTCACCAGCACTATTGTAATTGTTAATGGTACCATCCGACAATAAAAAAGGAATGAGATAATGACGATAATTAGTAGATAGGAGATCCACAAAGCACCTTCCAAGGGCCTTCCCTGATCCCAATACAACCTCAGGTACGGGCGGAGGATGAAGCAGACCATCGAGCAACTATCCACAGAAGGCGCTGCGGCCGACGACACAGCGGCCATCAGTTCGGTGCTTGTCAGGGACTCGCAGGGGGACGCGGACATTGCAAGGTGCGTTTCTTTTCTGGAATGATGGAATGGCTGATGGTGGCTGTGCAGTCACGATCAATACTCTTCGCCAAACCCGTTTCGAATTCAGTTTCGAACATCCACTAAATACCCCATTTTGTATAGGGCAATAGCACATTTATTTTCTTGTCATTATTACTTACTTGTATAGGGTAAGCCAGATTCGACGTTTCAGTTCATTATGAAAGACTTGTTTGACACTTTAAGAACTTTGGTTGAAGTAAAGTTTCTGACAAATAAGTCGATGTTCTATTCGCGTTGTTTAAATATGGACTTTCTCTATTTTCAGAAAACTTACAAGTCATTTTTATGAGGTCCACGGAACAACGCGTTACTTCGGCTACCTCTCTGACGACGAGGCCCTGGAAGTAGCTCACTGGGCTCGTTCGAGGGCCCCAGGTTAGAGCAGTGGGTTCTGGGTTGGGTTCTGAGGTATGGGTGAAGGCTTTAATGCAGGTGTCTTCTAAAACGGGGCTAGGGAAGCAGTTCGTTGATTCGGCTTCGGTAGTATCGTTATATTGTTATTATTGGTATGTTGGTATGAGTCTGTAGTAAAACTTCTCAGCGGCCTCTCCTCGGCAGGGACGCGATTTGTGACCCCGACGGCCACCACCACCTACTTGCAGAGCGCCAAGAACATCGCCAGCGTGCAGCCCACGGCGCAGATGTTGGCGGCGGCGGTGGCGGACCTCCTCCTCTCGCTGCAGGTGCCGAAGCCCATCATTGTGGCTCAGGCGTCGCTGCACACCGATTCCTTCATCGCTCTCCTCCGCTCTTCGGGGGTCAAACCTGCTCACGTAAGGATGGGTCTCGGTGGATACGAATTGATTTTAATACTGTACAACATCTTTTATATGCACGATGTATACAGTCATCCATTATATATATATTATGCTTGTTTTTACCGGCAGATGTTACACTACTTTGCGAACACCAACGTTACCCGGCTTGTGCAGCGCCTAAGCGACAAGCTCGACAACACCACCGTGCCCATTCTCCTGCTGGGGGATTCCAAGAGCATGTCGGTGATGGAGCAGGCGGACCTTCTCTTCCCTGCCACGTGGATCCTGCCCTTCCCCACGCAGTTCGACGACAAGATTGTAATGAGACAATCGGAGTTGTTGACCTTCATATACAGGGCATTCGATGATAAACCGGGCAGTTTCCTGAAGGAAGAAAACATGCTAGATCCTGCTGAGTCGATCATATCAGCAGCGAAGGCCCTCCTGACCGGGAAACGGCGCAGCTGGTACGGCTCCTACGTGGTCGCAACCTCCGTGCCCATCACCAGTACCAAGAAGAATGTGAGAGTTTTCGGCTCAACGAATAGCTGGCAACCGCTGCTCCAGTACGACCTCATGAAAACCACCCTGAAGAGGCGTGTGTACCAGCAGCTCGTGATCACCCCTGACCTAGTGAAGCCCCTGGCGTCCGGTAACAACTGTAGGCTGATTCTGACGTACCTGGAGGAGCTGACGGGCAGGAAGAAAGTGGAGGAGATCTTCCTGATGGGCACCTTTCCCACGGTGGTCTTACCAACCGACCGCGGAGCGCAGATGCACGTGGACTGCCCTCAGCAGCACGCTGACCTCCGGTGCACAGCGCCGAAGGACGCCTGGGAGCCGGTGAAGTGCCAGGGAAGGCTGCAGGGCCAGCACAAGTACATGTC
>NC_091563.1:32490140-32492640 GCF_042767895.1 Penaeus vannamei
AGAACATATGAATAAATCAAACCACCGGTATATATATATATATATATATATATATATATATATATATATATATATATATATATATATATATATATATATATATATATATATGTGTATGTATATATACATATATTATATATATATTATATATATATATATATATATATATATATATTATATATTATATACATATTATATATATATCACATATATATTACACACACATATATATATATATATATATATATATATATATATATATATCATATATTATATAAATATATTATACATATTATATATCATCATCATCATCATCATGGGGGCTGACGCCGATGGGGGCGCATAGCCGCATCCACCCTTCGCTTCCACCTACGAGGATCCCTCATGGCTAGACGCCAGGCAGGGACTCGGCCCATCTCTAGTTCTTCACGGCAGGTTTGGTCGATCTGCCCAAGCCATGACTTCCTCGGTCGTCCCACAGGCCTCCTCCATCCAGGGTTGTCTCGAATAGAGACGACCTGATGGGCAGGATCATCCTGAGGAAAGCGAGCCAGGTGGCCATATAGCCTGAGTTGGCGATCACGGATTGTGCAGATAACAGGGCTTGTGCCAGTCTCACGGTGCAACCGTTGGTTGGACACATGGTCCCGCCAACAGTACCCCATGATCTGGCGCAAGGACCTATTACAAAAGGCTTCAAGACGAGCCTCCAAGGCACAGGACAATGTCCAGGTTTCGCTACCGTATAGCAAAACTGGCATTATCAGGGCCTTGAAAACCCGTAGCTTGGTCCTTCTGCACAGGTACCGACATCTCCAAATACTCTTGTTGAGAGAGTTCATGACCCCTGCTGCCAGGCCAATCCGTCTGCTGACTTCATGGTCTGACAGCCCAGAGTTATGAACTACACTACCAAGGTATGTAAAGCTCTCTGTGACTTCAATGTCCTCGCCGCAAGCACGTACCGACTGAACAGGTTCTCCTAACAAGTCCCCAAATTCCTGGACCTTGGTCTTGGTCCAGGAGACCTCTAGACCCAGGGGCTTCGCTTCATTGCTAAATGCATCGAGAGCCGCCACTAGGGTTTCCAAAGACTCAGATAGAATGGCAACGTCATCAGCAAAGTCAAGGTCTGTAACCTTGATATTGCCCAGCGTTGCCCCACAATGACTTTGAACAGTAGCTCTGCCCAGTATCCAGTCCATGCAAGTGTTGAAAAGAGTTGGTGCAAGGACACAGCCTTGCCTCACTCCTGAACTAACAGGAAAGAAGCTCGACAGGCCCCCACCACACTTTACAGCACTTTCAGTACCAGTATACAGGCTTGCTATTAGTCCAATAATCCTTGTTGGTATTCCTCTCAGCCTCAGGATCTCCCAAAGTGACTCCCGATGCACCGTATCGAACGCCTTCTTGAGATCGATGTAGGCTGCAAGCAGCCCACGCCCGAACTCACGACGGCGCTCTACAATGACTCGAAGCGCGAGGATACGGTCTATTGTGGACTTACCAGGAGTGAATCCGGATTGCTCCAGTCTCTGGTGCCTCAGTAGATGGTCTCTGATACGTCTCAGAAGGATGTGGGCAAGAACCTTGCCTGGTACACTGAGCAGTGTGATGCCTCGGTGATTGCTGCAGTCCCAACGGTCCCCCTTCCCCTTCCAGAGAGGGATGACCACACCCCTCAACAGGTCAGGAGGAATGGAACCGGACTGCCAGATGGCAGCCAGGACAGCATGTAACCCCCGTGCCATAGGTTCACCACCAGCCTTTAACAGTTCAGCTGGTATGCCGCAGATACCAGCTGCTTTACCACTCTTCAGCTTGGAAATCGCCCCCCTAACTTCAGTTAGGGAGGGAGGGTCCTCACTGATAGGTGGATTCGGCAGCGGGATCTCGACACTACCCGCATCCAAGTTAACTGTTGGTGGGTCAACCTGGTACAGCTGCTCAAAATACTCAGCCCAACGTCCCCGCACCGCAACAGGATCTGAAACGATCTGACCACTTACTGAGCGAACTGCTGTCACCTGTGAAGAGGGCTTGGAGTTCAGCTTTCTCAGGGCTTGGTATGCAGGACGAAGGTCATTTACTAAGAAATGGCCTTCTACCTCCTCTGCAAGACTCCTAATAAACTGTTCCTTGTCCCTTCTTAACAGGGACCGAGTTCTGCGCACATGAGAACGGTGCAATTCCCGATCCCCTGTCAGACGAGCCGCACGACATGCATCAGTGGCTTCCAGTGTCTCCTGCGAGATGGAATTCTGTACTGCTCTCGGGCGTACACCAATCGTATCTTGAGCTGTATCAAGCGTTTCACGCTTAAAGGTATCCCACAGAAGAACAGGGTCTGTCAGACTGCCAAGCACTGCGAAACGATCAGAGATTGCCTCAGCAAACCTGCGGGCACACTCCCCCTCCCTCAGCCTGTCCAAATGAAACACCCTAGGGTGATCATTTGACCGCTGGGGGGTTTTGAAGTGGACCCGGAGGGTAGCCA
>NC_091563.1:32502640-32505140 GCF_042767895.1 Penaeus vannamei
CTCATCATCTAATTCCAAATCAACGGTATGAGGAATTAATTGTCCTCGCTTTCAGAGTCTGTCGGGCGCGCCGTGAGAGGAAATTGTCCTGGGTGTCCTCAGTAAGTGGTGAATGATTTCTCGATAGAGTAAGATGCGCATCTACTGGTGTAATTATTGCCGTACGTCCTGGGAACTGATTGTGAAATGTACATTGAAATAACAAAAACAACAATAATGATAAAGATATTGACTGGTCTTAGGCAGAAAGGGGGTAAGCTATTAATGAAGTTTTTGGCGTATCTTATGACGCCCATCCTGAGGCTCATATTCTGCCTCTCTGTTACTTAGTGTACTTGTGTACATCACCAGCAATTCTGGTGTAGTATGCTGGTTTAATGTGACGTATGTTAGTATATTAAAACACATTTTCAGTAACGAAGAGGTTAATGGCTTTATTGGTTTGATACTAGAGGAATAAAGAAAAGGTTACCCCTGTAAAATTAACGTTTTCTATGAGATGGGATTACGTTCGTTTTCTTCAAATGTCTTATTTAAAGGTAAACTATTTTATATCTTGGTATCTAAATTAATCTGAATTACAAAACGCTAAATTGACGGATGGATATACGTGGATAGAAAAGCCTTGCTTTTCAATTCCTTTTATAGATATAGAAGTTGTAGATATCATATAATGATAACTGTTAACCTACATGGTAGTTATATTGCGTATACCTTGCAGTCCAAAAGCTTACGAGCTTGTACGTAAATAGTTATTATTCACCGACAAACTTCCGGAATATATATTGTAACAAAGAACAGTCCCATGAAAGAAAAATTCCCTTTAGTATGATTAATTGTGCCGCATTAATGGATTAATAGACGACGTGCAGAAATATGTGAATTATTTTGGTGAAAATTTGTAGTTGTGTTGAAATAGGTAACAAACTGTCGCCTGAGGTTATATGTGCATCTAATTTCGTGTAACTCCGGCCTGTGGAAGCTGCGGCTTATGGACATTATAAGCTATAGTCTGGGGTTCGGGAAGTAGTCTACAATGAGATAAATCTAATATTAAACCTGGATGATGAAGGTTAGTAGCCTGCAAAGCCTTCGGTTAATTAATTTCACTTTGTTTACATATTTTCATTTATTAACATTTTCTATTAAGAACTTATATCAACCTTCCGACAGAAGACAATCATGCAGATATTTCTACATTCATCATCACATATAATAAAATAACTATTGCTATAATAAAACTTGATGCAATATAATGTAAACTGATAATATATGTGCAAAAATAGGATAATATACTATGCTAAACTATAATATGTAGTATGGACACCCGTCCCTCCAAAGCAGCAGGGACTTGAATAGCTGCCTTTTATTCAGGAAAATGCACATCCTTCTCTCTTACGTTCCTTTATTCTAAAATGAAAGCATGAAACCCTAGATCCACTTACTGCTTATTCCTTGCCTACATTGTAAGTCAACATCAAGAGTACCACGACGTGTTATGAAATGACTGGAAAAATTCCTTGAAATTCAAAAAAAAAAAAAAAAAAAAAAAAAAAAAAAAAAATAATAATAATCTGAAGACCTCCTAAGCATCTAGCCTTGCGCCTTCTGTTCTTGGTTTTCTCTCTTCGTCCTCCCATCCACCCTCTTCGTCTGCAAGTTCCTGCATCTGACAGAGATAAGAAGTATAGTATAAGGTACTAAACATTTTGCAAACAGTTTACGAATTTAATGTACTGCTAATCATCAAAATACCTATCTCCCTTTATGTCTGTATACACAGTATTTGCGTACACACACGCGGGCAGATACATACACACACACACACACACGCAAAAAAAAAAAAAAGAAAAAAAAAAAGAAAAAAAAAAAAAAAAAAAAAAAAAAAAAAAAAAAAAAAAACATACATATATACATACATACATACACATATATAACTAGAAACCATGTCTAGAAATACATGAGGAAGAGCCAGAGATAAAATCAACTAATTACCGACCGTGACAGGACTCGAACCTGCAATCTTCGGATCCGAAGTCCGACGCCTTATCCGTTAGGCCACACGGTCTTGGAACAATTTGTTTAAAAGTAATATAATAAAGTAACGCTATAATATAATATAATATAATATAATATAATATAATATGATATAATATAATATAATATAATATAATATAATATAATATAATATAATATAATATAATAAGTTAAAAGTAATATAATAACATTTCTCTTCCGGTTTTATTATATTACTTTTAACTCGACTTGTTACATGACCAAGTCGAGTTAAAAGTAATATAATAAAACCGTATAAGAGAAATTTCATCACAGATATGATATGAATGATGATGATGATGATAGATAGGTACAATGATAACTACGATGATTATAAAAAATGGTTATAATAATGATAATGATAAGGATGATGGTGATGGCGATGATGATGATGGTGATGATGATGAGCAGGATGATATTGATTATAATGTGAACAATAATAAAA
>NC_091563.1:32517640-32520140 GCF_042767895.1 Penaeus vannamei
CTGGCGGCGGCGGCAGGAGGGACCCAAGCGCTGGCGGCGGCGGCAGGAAGGACCCAAGCGCAGGCGGCGGCGGCAGGAGGGACCCAAGCGCAGGCGGCGGCGGCAGGAGGGACCCAAGCGCAGGCGGCGGCGGCAGGAGGGACCCAAGCGCTGGCGGCGGCGGCAGGAGGGACCCAAGCGCAGGCGGCGGCGGCAGGAGGGACCCAAGCGCTGGCGGCGGCGGCAGGAGGGACCCAAGCGCAGGCGGCGGCGGCAGGAGGGACCCAAGCGCAGGCGGCGGCGGCAGGAGGGACCCAAGCGCTGGCGGCGGCGGCAGGAGGGACCCAAGCGCAGGCGGCGGCGGCAGGAGGGACCCAAGCGCTGGCGGCGGCGGCAGGAGGGACCCAAGCGCTGGCGGCGGCGGCAGGAGGGACCCAAGCGCAGGCGGCGGCGGCAGGAGGGACCCAAGCGCTGGCGGCGGCGGCAGGAGGGACCCAAGCGCAGGCGGCGGCGGCAGGAGGGACCCAAGCGCTGGCGGCGGCGGCAGGAGGGACCCAAGCGCAGGCGGCGGCGGCAGGAGGGACCCAAGCGCTGGCGGCGGCGGCAGGAGGGACCCAAGCGCAGGCGGCGGCGGGAGGGACCCAAGCGCAGGCGGCGGCAGGAGGGACCCAAGCGCAGGCGGCGGCAGGCTGTGATGCTGCAGGACGCCCTCGGAGCTGACAGACTAAAGCAGCGCTGAAGACGACGGCGGTGATGATAATGATGAAGACTAATAAAAAGCCAAGAAGGAGAAGAAGGAGAGAAGGCTCGAAAAAAAAAAAAATATATATATATATAAGTGAGGTGCGGGAGTGTGTGTAAGGGCCTGATGCTGAGAATTAAAAAAAGGAGGGAGAGAAGAAGAAGAGAAAAAAAAGCATGTGCTGGGGCAGCCTATCAAAATATTTGTCTGCCTTCTTCCCCCGACTGTGTATTGGCCACGGTTATGGTACAAGCCTGAACGAATCGGTAATGCGCGAGTGAACCTGCCATGATAGCCCTGTTCATGGAGCCAAATATAACCCATAAAAAAACATTAGCTATCGACTGTACGTGGTTCGGGCTAAACGCTTATTATTCCAGCTGTCGACCCGGGGTAAGCGTCGAGGTAACGCTTCGCTCGACCTCCTCCTCGACGGCATCCTCGTCCTCGAGGGCTTGGAGCAGCTGAAGGAAGAGGAGGAGGAGGAGGAGGGGGGGGGGCGCTGGGAGGTGCTGCGAGAGGCGTCTTTGGGGCAAGGATATCATTTCGTAGCGAGGGGAATGCGAGGTCGACAAGGAACAGAGACAGCAACAGGGGAAACGTGTCAGAAAAAATGAAAAGAAAAGACGAAACAAAGAAAAAAAATGACAGAAACAGTGACGCAAGTAAGAAAACGCGAGAGAAAAACACAGGAAGACATAAGAAAGAAGAAATGCTAATGTGAGACATGTGTTTTCATTCCATTTCACTCGCCTCATCCCTCACTCCTTGCAATTATCGGCGTCGTGATGTCAGGTGTGAGATAGCACTCCGCCGGCAAACGGGGTCGCCCTGGACATTAGTTCCGGGTTCCACAGTCCCTTTTGTCTTTTTTTTCTTTTTTTTGTTATTTCTTACTCTTTTCCTCAACGCGAAATACTCCCGAGAACAGCGAAATACCCAAAGGATTTCTCGCGTTTCCCTGAGACTAGGATTTAATGCTCGACGAAATTTTGGTATTTTGTTATACACCAAACTGGCTGACTGGGTTATCCATGTTATACTCAGCCAGCATACACGTGGAAGCCCCAGTCTATTAACACAGCTTAAGCGCCTAAGTGTGGATAATTAAGTTTATGTATGGTTGTATGTAGGTATTGCCTCCGTTATGAAGCTCATACCAACGCGGTACCAACGGCCAACGAAAGAGACCTGATATATAATCACAATAAGTAATCATTATCCTCATCATCCTATATATAAAACTTATTATATTCCTGCACTTCTGGTTATCAGAATACACTCATTTCGAATACCCTGTAATTTCAGGACGGCGGAGATGATATATAATCTATTATAACCGATGTTGCAGACAAAGAACATGTAACTTTTAAAGATTTGTGCAGTATAAAATGGAATATGGCGTAGCTGGCTTGTCCTCTCACACAACGTTCTTTTAGCTGTTATAAGAAAGCCATATTACAGTGCACACTTTATGGCTCTCCAGTGATATGTTTATGTATACAGTTTGCTATTTGTGTTTTTCATTGTTTTACATAGATGTAATTTGTTGTTCGTTTAGGTGATGGCTTAAATAAACACACAGTTATTGTCTAGTCAATGGGTTTCACGTGTCAGCCATTTTTCGAAACCGTTTTGAAGAGATGTTTCGAAATGTGGATTCGCCGGAATCTGTTTCGAGAATACATATACGGGAGAAAAACATTTAGAAATTAACGGCAGTGGAAAAAAAAAAAAAACGTAGAAATTAACGACAGTGGAGGTCTCTGTTATATCAAA
>NC_091563.1:32541567-32544067 GCF_042767895.1 Penaeus vannamei
TTCTACATTTATCATCACATATAATAAAATAACTATTGCTATAATAAAACTTGATGCAATATAATGTAAACTGATAATATGACATGTGCAAAAATAGAATAATATACTATGCCAAACTATAATATGTAGTATGGACACCCGGCCCTCCAAAGCAGTAGAGACTTGAAAAGCTGCCTTTTATTCAGGAAAATGCACATCCTTCTCTCTTACGTTCCTTTATTCTAAAATGAAAGCATGAAACCCTAGATCCACTTACTGCTTATTCCTTGCCTACATTGTAAGTCAACATGAAGAGTACCACGACGTGTTATCAAATGACTGGAAAAAGTCCTTGAAATTAAAAAAAAAAAAAAAAAAAAAAAAAAAAAAAAAAAAAATAATAATAATCTGAAGACCTCCTAAGCATCTAGCCTTGCGCCTTCTGTTCTTGGGTTTCTCTCTTCGTCCTCCCATCCACCCTCTTCGTCTACAAGTTCCTGCATCTGACAGAGATAAGAAGTATAGTATAAGGTACTAAACATTTTGCAAACAGTTTACGAATTTAATGTACTGCTAATTATCAAAATACCTATCTCCCTTTATGTCTGTATATACAGTATTTGCGTACACACACGCGGGCAGATACATACACACACACACACACACCCAAAAAAAAAAGATAACAAAAAAAAAAAAAAAAAAAAAAAAAAAAAAAAAAAAAAAAAAAAAAAAAAAACATATATACATACATACATACATACACATATATAACTAGAAACCATGTCTAGAAATACATGAGGAAGAGCCAGAGATAAAATCAACTAATTACCGACCGTGACAGGACTCGAACCTGCAATCTTCGGATCCGAAGTCCGACGCCTTATCCGTTAGGCCACACGGTCTTGGTACAATGTAGTTAAAAGTAATAAAATAATGCTATAATATAATATAATATAATATAATATAATATAATAATAATATAATATAATATAATAAGTTAAAAGTAATATAATAACGTTATAATATAATATAATATATATTAAGTAATATAATAAAAGTAATATAATAAAATTTCTCTTATACGGTTTTATTATATTACTTTTAACTCGTTACATGACCAAGTCGATTTAAAGTAATGTAATAAAACCGTATAAGAGAAATTTCATCACAGATATGATATGAATGATGATGATGATGATGATAGATAGGTACAATGATAACTACGATGATTATAAAAAATGGTTATAATAATGATAATGATAAGGATGATGGTGATGGCGATGATGATGATGGTGATGATGATGAGCAGGATGATATTGATTATAATGTGAACAATAATAAAAATAATAACAACTGGTAATAATAATGATAATAACAACTGGTAATAATAATGGTAATAACAACTGGTAATAATAATGATAATAACAAATGGTAATAATAATGATAATAACAAATGGTAATAATAATGATAATAATAATGATGATAACGATAATAACAATTATGATGATGATGATAATAATAATAATAACAATGATAATGATAATGTTATTAATAACAATGATAATAATAAATGTGATATTACTATTATTGATTATAACCAAGACGAATATGAAAATCATAATGATAACACTGGTAACAATAGTAACAACGATGATAATTATAAGGATAATGAAAAATAATGATAATACTGCCAACGATAATGATAGTAAAAATTATAATAGCAATAACAATAATCATGAAAATGATAATAACAATAATAAGGATAATAATAATAAGGATTACGATGATGATGATATTGATAAAGATAAGAATAATGGTAATAATACTGATGAAAAATAAGAATGATAAAATAAATATTTTAGTAATTATAAGATGACGATAATAATAATGATAAAAATATTGATAATAATGATAATACCATCATAATCATTAATAACAGTAGAAGTAGTAATAATAATAGTAATGATAATAATAAACAATAAAAACAATAATAAAAGTAATACAAAACAATACCAATAATGACAATAATGATAACTAGAAACACTCAGAGCGGGCATTCCTCCAGCAAAGTAATGGGGGTTTCTGATGCAATAATAAAAAAAGATCCTGGATCCTAACTGACCAACGCTATCAAAAGCATAACCTGATTGTGATGTTGGTGGTGGTGGTGATGATGGTGATGATAATGATGGTGGTGATGATGGTGGTGGTGATGGTGATGACGATGGTGGTGATGGTGATGGTGGTGGTGGTGGTGATGGTGGTGGTGGTGATGATGGTGGTGGTGGTGATGATGATGGTGGTGATGATGATGACGATAGTGGTGATGATGGTGATGGTGGTGGTGATGATGGTGGTGGTGATGATGGTGGTGGTGGTGATGGTGGTGGTGATGGTGGTGGTGGTGATGATGGTGATGGTGATGATGATGATATTGATGATAGAAATAAAAAGGATGACCATAATAATAATGATAAGGGTAATTTTAACTAGAAGCACTCAGAGAGCGCATACCTCCGC
>NC_091563.1:32559067-32568949 GCF_042767895.1 Penaeus vannamei
CCAAGCGCAGACGGCGGCAGGAGGGATCCAAGCGCAGGCGGCGGCAGGAGAGACCCAAGCGCAGACGGCGGCAGGAGGGATCCAAGCGCAGACGGCGGCAGGAGGGCCCCAAGCGCAGACGGCGGCAGGAGGGACCCAAGCGCAGACGGCGGCAGGAGGGATCCAAGCGCAGACGGCGGCAGGAGGGCCCCAAGCGCAGGCGGCGGCAGGAGGGACCCAAGCGCAGACGGCGGCAGGAGGGACCCAAGCGCAGGCGGCGGCAGGAGGGACCCAAGCGCAGGCGGCGGCAGGAGGGCCCCAAGCGCAGGCGGCGGCAGGAGGGACCCAAGCGCAGACGGCGGCAGAAGGGACCCAAGCGCAGGCGGCGGCAGGAGGGACCCAAGCGCAGACGGCGGCAGGAGGGACCCAAGCGCAGACGGCGGCAGGAGGGACCCAAGCGCAGGCGGCGGCAGGAGGGACCCAAGCGCAGACGGCGGCAGGAGAGACCCAAGCGCAGGCGGCGGCAGAAGGGACCCAAGCGCAGACGGCGGCAGGAGGGACCCAAGCGCAGACGGCGGCAGAAGGGACCCAAGCGCAGGCGGCGGCAGGAGGGACCCAAGCGCAGACGGCGGCAGGAGGGACCCAAGCGCAGACGGCGGCAGGAGGGACCCAAGCGCAGACGGCGGCAGGAGAGACCCAAGCGCAGGCGGCGGCAGGAGAGACCCAAGCGCAGGCGGCGGCAGAAGGGACCCAAGCGCAGACGGCGGCAGGAGGGACCCAAGCGCAGACGGCGGCAGGAGGGATCCAAGCGCAGACGGCGGCAGGAGGGACCCAAGCGCAGGCGGCGGCAGGAGGGACCCAAGCGCAGACGGCGGCAGGAGGGCCCCAAGCGCAGGCGGCGGCAGGAGGGACCCAAGCGCAGACGGCGGCAGGAGGGACCCAAGCGCAGGCGGCGGCAGGAGGGACCCAAGCGCAGGCGGCGGCAGGAGGGACCCAAGCGCAGGCGGCGGCAGGAGGGACCCAAGCGCAGGCGGCGGCAGGAGGGACCCAAGCGCAGGCGGCGGCAGGAGGGACCCAAGCGCAGACGGCGGCAGGAGAGACCCAAGCGCAGGCGGCGGCAGAAGGGACCCAAGCGCAGACGGCGGCAGGAGGGACCCAAGCGCAGGCGGCGGCAGGAGGGACCCAAGCGCAGGCGGCGGCAGGCTGTGATGCTGCAGGACGCCCTCGGAGCTGACAGACTAAAGCAGCGCTGAAGACGACGGCGGTGATGATAATGATGAAGACTAATAAAAAGCCAAGAAGGAGAAGAAGGCTCGAAAATATATATATATATATAAGTGAGGTGCGGGAGTGTGTGTAAGGGCCTGATGCTGAGAATTAAAAAAAGGAGAGAGAGAGAAGAAGAGAAAAAAAGCATGTGCTGGGGCAGCCTATCAAAATATTTGTCTGCCTTCTTCCCCCGACTGTGTATTGGCCACGGTTATGGTACAAGCCTGAACGAATCGGTAATGCGCGAGTGAACCTGCCATGATAGCCCTGTTCATGGAGCCAAATATAACCCATAAAAAAACATTAGCTATCGACTGTACGTGGCTCGGGCTAAACGCTTATTATTCCAGCTGTCGACCCGGGGTAAGCGTCGAGGTAACGCTTCGCTCGACCTCCGCCTCGACGGCATCCTCGTCCTCGAGGGCTTGGAGAAGGAGGAGGAGGAGGAGGAGGAGGAGGAGGAGGAGGAGGAGGAGGAGGAGGAGGAGGAGGAGGAGGAGGAGGAGGAGGGGGGGGGCGCTGGGAGGTGCTGCGAGAGGCGTCTTTGGTGCAAGGATATCATTTCGTAGCGAGGGGGATGCGAGGTAGACAAGGAACAGAGACAGCAACAGGGGAAACGTGTCAGAAAAAATGAAAAGAAAAGACGAAACAAAGAAAAAAAATGACAGAAACAGTGACGCAAGTAAGAAAACGCGAGAGAAAAACACAGGAAGACATAAGAAAGAAGAAATGCTAATGTGAGACATGTGTTTTCATTCCATTTCACTCGCCTCATCCCTCACTCCTTGCAATTATCGGCGTCGTGATGTCAGGTGTGAGATAGCACTCCGCCGGCAAACGGGGTCGCCCTGGACATTAGTTCCGGGTTCCACAGTCCCTTTTGTCTTTTTTTTCTTTTTATGTTATTCCTTACTCTTTTCCTCAACGCGAAATACTCCCGAGAACAGCAAAATACCAAAAGGATTTCTCGCGTTTCCCTGAGACTAGGATTTAATACTCGACGAAAATTTGGTATTTTGTTATACACCAAACTGGCTGACTGGGTTATCCATGTTATACTCAGCCGGCATACACGTGGAAGCTCCAGTCTATTAACACAGCTTAAGCGCCTAAGTGTGGATAATTAAGTTTATGTATGGTTGTATGTAGGTATTGCCTCCGTTATGAAGCTCGTACCAACGCGGTACCAACGGCCAACGAAAGAGACCTGATATATAATCACAATAAGTAATCATTATCCTCATCATCCTATATATAAAACTTATTATATTCCTGCACTTCTGGTTATCAGAATACACTCATTTCGAATACCCTGTAATTTCAGGACGGCGGAGATGATATATAATCTATTATAACCGATGTTGCAGACAAAGAACATGTAACTTTTAAAGATTTGTGCAGTATAAAATGGAATATGGCGTAGCTGGCTTGTCCTCTCACACAACGTTCTTTTAGCTGTTATAAGAAAGCCATATTACAGTGCACACTTTATGGCTCGCCAGTGATATGTTTATGTATACAGTTTGCTATTTGTGTTTTTCATTGTTTTACATATATGTAATTTGTTGTTCGTTTAGGTGATGGCTTAAATAAACACGCGTAGTTATCGTCTAGTCACTGGGTTTCACGTGTCAGCCATTTTTCGAAACCGTTTTGAAGAGAGGTTTCGAAATGTGGATTCGCCGGAATCTGTTTCGAAAATACATATACGGGAGAAACACATATAGAAATTAACGGCAGTGGAAAAAAAACGTAGAAATTAACGACAGTGGAGGTCTCTGTTATATCAAAATTTAGTTGCATCTTGGCTTATCTTTAGCCGTCACGTCTGATAATAAACACTTTAAGATGTCTGTTTTTACTCCTCTAAGAAAACAAGATCTTCAGTTACGTGTATTACATTGCCTGAGAAAGATATTTTTCCCGGATTCTCTTGACCCCTTTTGGAAATTCACAAGCCTAAATCAATAAAAAAAAGTATTATAACAAACATCTGGATGATCATATATAAATAAATAATAAAAAAAATACATCCCTCGTTGAGATTGAGAATTATTTAACATTTTTATGCGGCCGTTCCACTCTCTCTCAAAAAAGGGGGAAAAAATATATATTAATTTTCCTTATACGTTGCGCATGATACCTCCATTATAGTAACAAATGTTCGTGATGCTGTACTTTAATCCCCTAACTTGATAGAGAGAAATTTCAGCGTACAAATTCTTCTAATTGTGGTCCGTGAGGCCATGAGGGAGAGAAGAAGTAGATAAGGGCGGTTTTCACGAGATAAATTGATAATGATGATGATGATAATGATGATAATGATGGATATAAGAGAGATGGTAATGTAAATAAAATAAGTGATGCTTATGATCATGATAGTAATAGTGAGTGCTGTGTTAATAATGGCAATAATGTAGAGAATGATTATGATAATCGTAATAATGATCATGAAAATTATGATAATGATTACAACAACAATTATAGTAATGATAATGAAAACAATTATGAGATAAATTGATAATGATGATGAGGATACTGATGGCCATAAGAGAAATGGTTAAGTAAATAATTTTAGGAATGTTTATAATAGTAATAGTGAGTGCTGTGTTAACGGTAATAATGACAATAATGAGGAAAATAATTATAGCAATCATATTAATGTTAATGAGAATAATGATAATGCTAAGAAAAACAACAATAATATAATAGATGATAATGAAGAAAATAAAATGAAGATCAAAATTATAATAGGAACAAATTGACAGCAATAATAATGTTAATGATGATGGTAATATTAATAATAACAATAATAATGCTGAAGAAAATAATAACAAAATAATAATGATAATGATGATGATAATGATAGTGATACTACTACTATTACTACTAATGATAATAATAATAATAACAATAATAACACATAAGATAATGATAACAAAATGATAATCATAATAATAGTTATAATAAAAATAATGATAATGATGATGATACTACTAATGATAATGTTAATGGCAATGATAATATTAATAATGATAATGATATTAAAGATAGTAATAATAAGGATGATAATATTAAGAATGATAAAAAAGATAGATAATGACAAGAGTAATAATAATGATTATAATAATAATAATACTGATAATAATGACAATGATAATAACAACAATAATGATAATAAAAAATAATGACTACAATAATAATGATATTAATAATAATGATAATAACAATAATGACAATTATGATATTCATGAAGATAACAAAAATAGTAAAAATGGTAATAATGATAATAATTATAATAATGATAACAATGATAATGATAATGATAACAAAAATAGTAAAAATGGTAATAATGATAATGATTATAATAATGATAACAATGATAATGATAATGATAATAATAATAATAACAATAGTTGTAGCTGTAATAATGATAAAGATAATAATAATAATAATAATAACAACAACAATAATAATGATAATAATGATAATGATAATAATAATAATAATGATAATAATGATAATGATAGTAATAACATTGATAATAATAATAAGGATAATAATAAAAATAATAATAATAATAATGATAATAATAATAATAATGATAATAATAATGATAATAATAATAATAATAATAATAATAATAATAATAATAATAATAATAATAATAATAATAATAATAATAATAATAATAATAATAATAATAATAATAAATAATAATAATAATAATGATAATACAAAATAAGGATAATAATATGGATAATAATAATAATAATGATAATCATAACAATAATATTGATAATAAAAATGATAATGATAATGATACTGATAACACTAATAATAACAGTAATAATAATGATGAAATAATGATAGAATAATAATGATAATGTTATTATTATTACCACTAATAATAATAATATTTGTTATTGTTGTTATTTTTATTATCATTATCTTTATTACCATTATCATTAGTATCATTATTATTGTCATTATTATCATTATCATTATTGTTATTATTGTTGTTATTATCATTATACTAATAATGATTATAAATGAATGATAGTGATAATAAAAATCATCAAGAGGATAAGGAATAATAATAATAATAGCCATAATAATGATAGTAATGATGGTGATAAAGATGATGATAATAACAACGATAAGGATAGTAATAATTATTATAATGATGACAATAATGATAAAAATGATCGTCATAATAATAATGATAATAATGATAATAATAATGACAATATTAATAATAGAAATAGTTATGACAATGATAATAATGATAATAATAATGATAATAATAATGATGATAATAATAATAATAATAATAATGATAATAATAATAATGATAATAATAATAATGATAATAATAACCATAAAAATGATGATGATAATGATAAAAAGATAATGATTAGTATGACAACAACAACAAAGATAACAATAGTAGCACTAATAATACTAATGATAACAAGAACAGCAATATAAAAATGTTAATAATAATGACAATGGTGATAATTACTACAATTGTAATAATGACAATGATAATAATAATAATAATGATAGTATAAATAATAACAACAACAATAACAATAATAGTAGTAGTAGTAATAATGATTATAACAATAATAATACTAATGACAATGGTAATAATAATGACGATAATAATGAGAATAATAATAAAAAATAATGATGATGATAATAATAATAATAATAATAATAATAATAATAATAATAATAATGATAATAATAATAATAATAATAATAATAATAATAATAATAATAATAATAATAATAATAATAATAATAATAATAATAATAATAATAATAATAATAATCATAATAATGATAATAATAATGATAATAATGATAATAATAGTAATAATAATAATAATAATAATAATAGTAATAATGATAATGATAATGATGATGATGATGATATGATAATAATGATGATAATAATTATGATAATGCTGATGATAATAATTTTTCATAATAGTAATAATGATAACAAAAAATGATAATAATGATAAAAATAATAATGATGATAATGATAATAAATAAATAATAAAGATGACTTTAATGACAATGATGATAATATAAATATTAATAACAATAACAATAATCATAATAACAATGATGATAAGGACAATAATGATAATGATAATAATAACGATGATAGTAATGATCATAATAATGACAACAATAATGAAAATGAAAATTATAATAATAATGATAATAATGATAAGGATAATGATGATGATAATAATAAAAGTAATACAAATAATGATAATGATAATAATGGAAGCAACAACAGCAACAATAATAACGACAGGGATAATAACACTGATAATCATAATGATAATTATAATGATAATTAATATTTCTATCACCGTTATTGATACTGTTATCATAATGATGGTGATAATGAAAATTATGATGACAAAAGTGTTAGTAATTTGAACAACAATAATAATAATAACAATAATGATAATGATAATAATAATAATAATAATAATAATAATAATAATAATAATAATAATAATAATAATAATAATAATAATAATAATAATAATAATAATAATAATAATGATAATAATGATGATGATGATAGTAATAATAATAATAATGATAATAATAGTAATGATAATGAAGGCAATTTTACTTTCATTATATATTACTATCACCACATATCATCATCACCATTATCACCATTATCATTGTTATCCCTACAACTTTTAGTATTGCTACAACCCTCCTACTATAATGATTTATATTTTTCATTAATGTTGTTGTCATCACCATCATTTTCAGCCAAATCAATATCATTACAATTGATGCTCCTATAAACATGGAAGAACCGATTAGAATTAATTAAAGAACAGAAATCGTAAGAACTGGTATTCACTTTCTGTTATCTCCGTTTTCTATGTGGTCTGAATTCATATATTGTATCCTCAGTTGATATTTTATTTTATTCCCTAGTCGAAAGTTTTTGGTACGTTGGTGCTCTCTCTGTCTCTCTCTTTCTGTCTGTCTGTCTCTGTCTGTCTGTGTCTCTCTCTCTCTCTCTGTGTCTGTCTGCCTGTCTCTCCCTCTATCTCTCTGTCTGTCTTTCTCTCTCTTTCTGTCTGTCTATCTGTCTTTCTCTCTCTCTCTCTGCCTCTATCTCTCTCTCTCTCTCTCTCTCTCTCTCTCTCTCTCTCTCTCTCTCTCTCTCTCTCTCTCTCTCTCTCTCTCTCTCTCTCTCTCTCTCTCTCTCTCTCTTCTTTCCATCCTCGACATCCTCCTCCTTTGTCTCTCGCCTTCAGCCCCGCTCCTCTCTCATTTTCTTCATATCAACAAATTCCTCTCCTTCTTCCCTCATTCTGTCTCATCCCTCTCTTTCTTTCCCCTTATTAAACCCCTCCTCCTCTCCCCATGATCATCGTTCCTCTATCCTCCTTCTTTCCCCTCTCCCGCTCTTCCCCCTTCCTCCCCATCTCCATTACACCCTCCCCTTCTCTCCCCTACCCTCCTCCCTTCCCCTCCCCCCTTTCCTCTACAGATCGGCGAGTCTTGGGCGCGCGAGTGGCCGCCCTCTCACGTGTGGCCAGAGTTCTGTCGTGATTAAAGACCACAGATCAGCAGGATAAGAATTTATGGCCTTGATTACCGATATTACCGCTCACTCCACCCTCGACAGCTTTTCAATTTAGCTGTCCGCTTCACACCTCGGTCGAGGCTCCTTGCACGCACGCTGGGAACCCTCGCGCGCGCTTCGGACGACCCCGAGCGGCAGCCAATCACAACGCGGACGAGGCACGCGGCGGGGGTTCTGATTGGTCGAGAGGCCGGGCGGGTGGGAGGAGCTTCGTGTTTTAAGGTCCGCCCGAGGGCACGTCTCGCCACCTTGTAAAATATCTCGTATGATGGAGAGAGTGTGAGTCGGATGAAAGGAGATAATGAGTTATGAGACCAACAGGGTGTGTGGCCCAGTGTGGCCTAAGTGTGCATCACTCTGGATCAGCGAATTTCAGCATGACTCAGTGTACATATGTATGACCCTCCTCGCATCCTTAAACTCATCCCATCTATAAAAAAAAAAAGAAAAAAATATCCCAAAGTCGTATAGTGTGAGTCAGACTCCCTCAGTATACAAGCCCAAGACACAGTATAATCCTGAAAGCAAGTCCAGGCCCGCAGTGTAGTTACACGTGCATCCGTGTGCCCGAAAATTTTAAGATTAGAGAACAGCAACATTCTGCATCAGTTTAGTCTAATATGGACCCTCCTTCATGCCTCAAATTTATATTCTCTTCTCGCCTGCCCTTATTTAGCCTTGAATTATTGCCTGGGAGAGACTTTTTTCCCCTCTCCACGTTTTTACTTATACACGAATTATTAGATTTTGAAAGTTGATATGAAAAGTACTTAAATAAGATTGATGCTCGTTTTATTAGCTATTTAGATCTCTATCTCGAGTTATTTCGGGCAATTATCTTCCTTTTGTTCTCTCTCTCTCTCTCTCTCTCTCTCTCTCTCACTCTCTCTCTCTCTCTCTCTCTCTCTCTCTCTCTCTCTCTCTCTCTCTCTCTCTCTCTTTCTCTCTCTCTCTCTCTCTCTCTCGTTCTCTATCCTCCCTTCTCTCTCTCTCCCTCTCTCTCTCATTCTTATCCCCCCTCTCTCGCTCTCCTTCTCTTTCTCCTTCCCTTCCTTCTTTCTTTATATCTCTGTTTATCTCTTTATCAACCTATTTCTCCTAACCCTCTCTCTCTCTCTTCCTCAAAATCCCATTTTCTTCGACAGGAACTGGCAAGAGAAAATAGCAAAAGAAGTGAAGAAAACCCCACCAAAAAAGAAAATAAAAGAAAGACGAAAAAATAAATAACACGAGAAAATATGATCGAAAGGAGATAATGGAGAGATCCTAAAGATGGTGACTTATCTCTCTTTACCCATCGATAGAGGTTATCTCGGACGCGCAAGAAGGAGGCTTATTGTGGCCTAATCTCTGTGGGCGTTTCCGACTTGCACCGAATTGATAAATCCATTCCGTTGCCTTGACGAAACGGGCTGGAAATTCCGGTGTGGGAGGCTTGGAAACGAAAATGTCGAACGTGGGAGAGAGAATGAGGGAGGAAGGGAGGCAGGAAGGAAGGGAGGGAAGGCGAGAGGGAGTAAGGGAGGGAGGGAGAAAAGGGAGGGAGGGAGGGAGGGAGGAAGGGAGAGAGAGAAGGAGGGAAGGCGAGAGGGAGAGAGAGAGAGAGAGAGAGAGAGAGAGAGAGAGAGAGAGAGAGAGAGAGAGAGAGAGAGAGAGAGAGAGAGAGAGAGAGAGAGAAAGAGAAAGAGAGAGAGAGAGAGATACAAAGAGAGAGAGAGAGAGAGAGAGAGAGAGAGAGAGAGAGAGAGAGAGAGAGAGAGAGAGAGAGAGAGAGAGAGAGAGAGAGAGAGAAATCTACCTTCGCGTTTCCACATCAGAGTCCGACCAAGTTCTCGTGATGCCTTCGACCATTGCCCGCTATAGAAAGTATGAATCAACATGTTTACGCCTAATTACGCCTAATCACTTCTACCTAAATATTAATGAACCGATACAGAATACAGATAAATAAATAGAATCTCAGTTTGCTAATGCATTGCAAAAATGTT
>NC_091563.1:32569449-32571949 GCF_042767895.1 Penaeus vannamei
TAACGGTAATAATGATAATAGCAATAATGACAATAAAAATAATAGTGATGATGATGATAATCATCTTTATAGATATAAGGGCAATAATAATATAATAAAATTATATGAACAATTATATTGATAAAGATAGTAATAATGATAATAATAATGATAATAACAATGATAATAATGATAATGATAATAATAGTAATAACAATATTGATAATGATAATAGTAATTGTGATGATAAGACTGATAATAGTGCTAATGATGACAATGATAATACTAATAATGATAATGATAACAACAACCACAATGAGAATAATTATAACTAGCAAAAAGCAACAACAATGATGATGATAACAATGATATTGATAATTATAATGATAATAACAACAGTAATTGTAATAATGGTAACAATGATAATACTTTTAATAAAAGCAAGAATACTAATACTACTAATTATGACAGTAACAGTAATAGTAACAATAGTATGGGGGTACTACTACTACTACCAATGATGATGAGACATTGAAATGATAACATTGATAATAATGATAAATAATAATGATATTGATAATGATAATGATAAAAATGATATTTATGATACTGATGATAAATATATTAGTAATAATAATGATAGTGATACTATTATTACTACTACTACTGATATTGACAATAATAGTAATTATAATCATAATGATAATAATAATCAAGATAATGATAATATAGAATATTATAACGAATTAAATTAAAATAGTATATCTATAACCATCATCATGATAATATGATGTAATGATATACAGCAATTACCAGAACGTAAACAATTATAATAATTGCAGCAACAGTGACAGTAAAAAATATAAGGAAAAGGCGTAAATATAACATTGATGATAATAGATTCAAAAATAAAAATGCTTATTGCTACACTGAGTATTTTAAAACTTATTATATTTAGCTATTCTTTTAAATATCAATAGAAGAAAGATGTTCAGAAAAACGTAAATAAATTTGCTTAAATGATACAAATAAAAAGATATCTCTTAACCGGAAGTCTTCAGTCACACGCTATATTTAGTCACAAGTAAACCCTACTACATTGTAAGCTCTACCATAAGAATTTTTTTCAAAATACAAATATCTTTTGAGGAATGTAACTCTTGCTTCTGAATATGTTGGGATTTGCGAATAGTAGTAATGTAAAGTGTTAATTAGTGCTTATGGTGACAGTGAAGATGACGATGATCAACCACTAATAATGATAATGATAAAGATGATGATAGTACTTCTGCAGATATCATTATGTTTATAATGATTACGATTTTGTTGGTGATAATTATGACGATGGTAATAGTTCTAATAATTATGATATGTAGTTATAGTAATGATAAAACTGTAACAATAATAATGATAATCATAATGAAGATGAGAAGAGTATTAATCATGTGAAGGCCATGGTGATAGTGATTATGATAATAATGATAATTATACTAATGATAATGATAACAATAATGATAATAATGATGATAATACTAATGATGATAAAAATAATGATGATTATGATACTACTACTGCTACTTATGATAATGATGATATCGATGAAGTACAGCTATCATTGTTTATAATGATTATGGTTAAATGGTAATAATTACGATGCACTGATGATAATGGTGACGATTATGATACTAGTAGTAATATTAAAATCTTGATAATGGAAAGGGCCATGATGATTATAATTATATTGTTAATAGCAAACATGGCAATAATTCTGATAATAATAACAATAAAATAAACATAAAATCCTCAATGATTCAGATGGTAATGCTGAAGATGCTCATAATCATAGCATAAATGTTGAAAGTTATAAAAATAACAGTATGACAGTAACGATCATAATAAACACGATGAAAATAATTATTGATGATGTTATTGATGATGATGATGGTGATGCTATTATTACTAATAATGATAATGAAAAGAGTAAAAAGGATATTGATGACAAAAATGTCGATAATAGATAATAGTAACAGTAATAATTGTGATAAAAATGGTGATGGAGATGAAGATGTTGATGATGATGATAATGATAATAAAAATAATGACAATGATGATAATGAATATGATAATAATAGTGATGATTAGGGTTTTAACAAAAATAGTGATAATGATGATAATGACACTTTTTCTTTTTCTTTTCATTTGTCTATTTATTTATTTATTCATTCATTTCATGAGACCATTAAACGATTTGTTTCAATAATCCCTTTCGGCGAAGGATATAACTTTGTTAATTTGAAAGAAACCAACATTGTGTATATATCTACAAATTAATTTTCCAAATATGAATTTATACTCATCTATTACATGAATTATCTAACTTCTTAGAAATTGATGTAAAAGTTAACTGAATCAATCATAAGTTACACACCAATGAATTAATGATAATAAAAAAGTAATTATCACTACTAACCAAGATTAAAACTATAACAAAATAGAGAACAAACTACTGAACAATTATGGC
>NC_091563.1:32584449-32586949 GCF_042767895.1 Penaeus vannamei
AGAGAGAGAAGAGAGAGTGAGAGAGAGAGAGAGAGAGAGAGAGAGAGAGAGAGAGAGAGAGAGAGAGAGAGAGAGAGAGAGAGAGAGAGAGAGAGAGAGAGAGAGAGAGAGAGAGAGAGAGAATACCACAGATGTCTTCAGAGGTGAAAGTAGGGTGTCTGTGACCATAGATTTACCTCAAAAACTGACAGGTTGTTGTTTCCTTTCTCGCTATAATGTATGCAAGGAGAGAAGACAAACGCACACGCCCCCCCCCCCCCCCCCCACACACACTTGTTATCTCTACACGCAAACGATATTCATTAGCACCATTATTTTTCTACTTATTTTTTTCATTTTGTTCATCTTTATGTGTTAAATTTGCTTGCCCGAAACATGAAAATTTCCCATCCGAACATTTTTTTTTCTACATATCCTATCATTCATCCTATAAATCTTATCCTATAATCTCCTGTTCTCTGATGAAGGATAAGTCTTTCTGATAAATATTCTGTTAGTTTCATGAATTTCCTTAAACACAAAATAAAACTATATATAATCTTGAATATCACGAAAGATGCGTAAATAAACATATTAAGAAAACATCCCAACATAACAAGTGTATAAGAAATCCAACATGGATTTAAATAACTACAACTTAACAGGATCATAACATACCGGAGTTGTAGCGTAACTATAACCCTGATATATCATAACATTGTTTTTTATTCTCTATCTCTTTACTTCGATTCTCATTTATATATTTACTCTAGTTACTTTTTGTTTGTTTCATGTCCTTCCCTGATTTTATTCGTCATGGAAATCTATTTGTTTATTAAAGTGAATTGTAATTTTAAGTACTGCGCTATGGAAACATTTAAGTAAGAAAGAAGATGAAGAAGAAGAAGAAAAATGATAATGATAGTAATAATGATAATGATAATAATAATAAATAATGGTGATAATTATTATAATATTAATGATAAAAATAATAAGAAGCAGAAGCAGAAGAAGAAGAAGCAAAAGAAGAAGAAGAAAGAAGATGAAGAAGAAGAAGAATATGAAAGAAGAAGAAGAAGCAAAATAATAATAAGAAAGAAGACGAAGAAGAAGAAAAAAAAGAAGCAAAATAAGAAGAAGACGAAGAAGAATTAGAAGAGAAGGTGCCAGCAACGTGAAAAAATAAATATGGTCAATTCTGGTCAGATTTCTTTTTTTAAATAATTCCAATCAGTATTGAGTTTTTTTATGATTTTAAAGAACTTTCCTTGAATATAAAAAAAAACGATTTTTAGTCTTAACTTTGGGCCGGTTGGGAGTAAAATATCTCCACTTCCTTCAATCTAACGTAAATACTAAACCGTGTATCTATAGCTCTGTTTACTGTTTGATATAATTTTCATTTTTTTATCAGGTGTTCAAATACAATGTCCCTTTTAACAGCCACTCATCCTTCAAAAAAAACTATTAATAAATAAACAGTATTAATGAAAAATAAAATTGAATAAATGAATAAAAAGACACGCCATAATCAGCGATTTCAATTTTTGCATTTTTTTCACACACGAAACAAAAAAGCTTCGTGTAAAAAAAGAAAAACTGTCAAAATTCCTTCTCAGTAAAACCTGCAAAATGCTGGTCACTGCTTGACACTTCCCTCAAAAATGAAAGGACAAAATCTTCTAGACATGAAATTCAGGAGAAAAAGACATAGGAAAAACGGATACGAGGGTTGGGAATATAGGAAAAGAGAAAATAGGAAAAAAAAAATTGGAAATCGTCATCATAAAACTTTCATGAAATTCTTCTGAATCAGATGCTTTATATAGAGAGTTTGATGGGCATAAAATGTGTCAGCGTTTCTGTTGACTTTTGTGAACAGAAATTCGCGGTTTTCTATCCTGTGTGTGTGAATTGCAGGAAAATCATCTTCGCTGTCACGTTGAAAACATACGTCGCAAATCTAGAAACTAGCTTTTTTCATGAATTATATAAAACAATATGTGGATATAGCGAAACGGTACACATGTGAATAATATGAATTATATTACACTAACTACAAGGAAACGGTTTTCACTTCCATGATCGGAGAAAGTCTTTCTTCAGAAAAAAATATATTTTATGAAAACATTTAACTATACATATATGTTACATACCTGTCTATATGTATATGCAAATTAAATTAACTTGCATACATGTAGATGTATAAGTAAATGGGTACATATATAGTTACATATTTGTACATACAAGCCCAGAGAGAGAAAGGAAGGACCCCCC
Organism: Penaeus vannamei; assembly: GCF_042767895.1. NCBI lineage: Eukaryota > Metazoa > Arthropoda > Malacostraca > Decapoda > Penaeidae > Penaeus > Penaeus vannamei. The sequence continues at coordinate 32,586,706 of NC_091563.1, forward strand.
CCCCCCCCCCGCGCCCGTGCCCGCCGGCCCGAGGAGGCGCGAGCGGCGGGCGGGCGGACGGCTCGCCTCTCGCCCCGCCCAGTCAGCCCGGGTCTCCGATATCTAGATCGTGATGGGCGTGTGGGCGGGGGCGCCAGGTGAAGGGTGCGGGCGTCTAGGCGGGGGCAGACGTAAGTACAGGGCGGCCGCGGAATCAATCGCGGAGAAATGTCTCTCGCAAGGAAGGAGTCTGCAATTTTCACTC
>NC_091563.1:32594449-32601949 GCF_042767895.1 Penaeus vannamei
CCCTTTTAATTAATTTCTTCTATCCTCCCCTCTCTTTATTTTTGTTTTTCGTCTTCTCTCTCTCTCTGTCCTCTTTCTTCTCTTCTCACCCCTCTTCTCTCTTCTCTCCTCACCCCTCTTCTCTCTTCTCTTCATTGTCCCTTTCCTCTCCTTCTTCACTACGTCTTTTCCAGACCCTTCTATTCTTTCTCGTTGAAGCTATTTTTCCTCTGTCACCCTCCCTTCCTATTCTCTCTATATTCTCTCATCTCTCTTTCATCCTTTCCTTCTCCCTCTATCATCCCTCCCCGTCTCCCTTATTCTTCGTCTCTCCTTCCTCTTCCTCCATCATTATTCCTTTTCCTTCCCCCTACCTCATTCATTCTCCCTTCCTCCTCTTCTTTCTCTCCATTTCATCTTTATTCTCCCTCTCTTCTCCTCCCTCTTGTACCCCCATTCACCCTCTCCTCTTCATCTCCCTCTCCCCCTTCCTCCTTCATTCACTCTTTCCTCTCTATCTCCCACCTTCATTGTCCCTCTTTCCTTTCTTCCTACATCCGTCATTCTCTTTCTCCTTTCCTCTCCCTCTATTTTCCATATCCCTCTTCCCTCCTCCTACTTCCGCCATTCCACCTCTCTCCTCCATCTTTCTCCTTCAAACTGTCTCTTCCCTCTCCCTTTACTTGCATTCTCCCTCTCTCCTCCATTCTCCTCCTCTCCTCCATCTCCCTCTTTCATGCTGCCTCTTCCCTCCCCTTCTACCTCCATTCTTCCCCTTCTTGCATCAGTCTCTCTCTCCCCTCCATCTCCCACTTTCATTCTCCTTCCCCTCCTTCCTTTTTCTCCTTCATTCTCTCTCCCACCTCCATTCTCCTCTCCCCTATTTCCCACATTCATTCTCCTTCTCCCACCTTCATTCTCCATCTTCCTCCTCCACTCTCCCTCCCCTCCTCCCCCATCCTCATTCATTCTCTCTCTCCCCTCCAACTCCCACATATATTCTCCCTCCCCTCCTCCAGCTTTCTCCTCCATCTCCACCTTCATTCTCTCTTCTCCCTCTCCTCTCCTCCACCTTTCTCCTCCATTCTCTCTCTCTCCTACATCTCCCACCTCCATTATCCCTCTCTCTCTCCCCTCTTCCCCCTTTCTCCTTCATTCTCTCTCCCTCCTCCATCTCCCACCTTCATTCTCCTTCTTTCTCTCTCCCACCTCCATTCTCCCTCTCCTCCTCCCTCTTCCTCCTTTATTCTCTCTCCTTCCTCCATTCTCTCTCTCCCCTATCTCCCACCTTCATTCTCCATCTCCCTCCTCTCCTCCCCCTTTTTCCTCCTTCTTTCTCCCTCCTTTATTCTCTCTCCCTCCTCCATTCTCCTTCTTTCTCTCTCCCACCTCCATTCTCCTTCTTTCTCTCTCCCACCTTCATTCTCCTTCTTTCTCTCTCCCACCTCCATTCTCCTTCTTTCTCTCTCCCACCTCCATTCTCCTTTCTCTCTCCCACCTCCATTCTCCTTCTTTCTCTCTCCCACCTCCATTCTCCTTTCTCTCTCCCACCACCATTCTCCTTCTTTCTCTCTCCCACCACCATTCTCCTTCTTTCTCTCTCCCTCCTCCATTCTCCTTCTTTCTCTCTCCCTCCTCCATTCTCCTTCTTTCTCTCTCCCACCTCCATTCTCCTTCTTTCTCTCTCCCACCACCATTCTCCTTCTTTCTCTCTCCCACCTTCATTCTCCTTCTTTCTCTCTCCCACCTCCATTCTCCTTTCTCTCTCCCACCTCCATTCTCCTTCTTTCTCTCTCCCACCTCCATTCTCCTTTCTCTCTCCCACCTCCATTCTCCTTCTTTCTCTCTCCCACCTCCATTCTCCTTCTTTCTCTCTCCCTCCTCCATTCTCCTTCTTTCTCTCTCCCTCCTCCATTCTCCTTCTTTCTCTCTCCCACCTCCATTCTCCTTCTTTCTCTCTCCCACCACCATTCTCCTTCTTTCTCTCTCCCACCTTCATTCTCCTTCTTTCTCTCTCCCACCTCCATTCTCCTTCTTTCTCTCTCCCACCTCCATTCTCCTTCTTTCTCTCTCCCACCTTTATTCTTCTTTCTCTCTCCCACCTCCATTCTCCTTCTTTCTCTCTCCCACCTCCATTCTCCTTCTTTCTCTCTCCCACCTCCATTCTCCTTCTTTCTCTCTCCCTCCTCCATTCTCCTCCCCGCCCCGCCTCGCACCTCCTCTCCGACAGCTACACAAAATCCTAAAACCTGCCAGCGTAAAGAAGTCCTTCTGGTCAAATGGCAAAAATTTTCATTATCCTCCCCGTCTGCCGCGAAATGTGTAGCTCTAAATTACCAAAGTTATTCGCCGATTTTGCGCTGAAACAGTTCGGTGTTGTCCTCCGTCGCCGATGTTTATGCGTGCGTGGTGTAGATGGCGTGGTCGTCGGGGTAGTGTTTGGGGGGGGGGGGGGGGATGTTTTGCGATGCGTGTGGGTCTTGAGTTGGATTTTTTTTTTTTTTTTTTTATGAATGGGGTGGTTGGTATGGGTGTGCGTGGGTGTGTGTGGGGGGGTATGGTTGAGGTAATGAATGAGTGGGTGGTGTGTGTCTCTCCTTTCTCTTTATCTTTATCTCTCTTTCTCTCCTTCTCTCTCTCTCTCTCTCTCTCTCTCTTTCTGTGTGTGTGTGTGTGTGTGTGTGTGTGTGTGTGTGTGTGTGTGTGTGTGTGTGTGTGTGTGTGTGTGTGTGTGTGTGTGTGTGTGTGTGTGTTTGTGTGCGCGGACGTACACGTGTGTGTAATTATAAGACCGCTCTTTAAGGCCACATTAATGAGCATGTAGAGCTAAACAAAACTCCTTTGAAAATGCAGTTCCCACAAAAAAAAGCCAATTCATCCGACCACTCAACTCTCCTTAAAAGTGAGAAAGAAAGTGCACAAAGAAGAGACAAGAAAGAAGCAGAAAAAAAGGAAGAAAATGTCTTGGCAGCTGTGATATTTTTGTTAGTCCAGCTATTGGATAAATCGGAGGGCGAGGAATCGACGATTTTGCGCGCACGGAGGGAGGTCGGGCCGTCTTCTGGGAAGGCTCCCGGGCGGTTTGAAATCTTGACTGCCGATTTTTTTTTTTGTCTCTTCGTCTCTTCTTCTACATTTTCACCTTCTTCTTCCTTTTCTTCTACGATTTCGCCTTCTCTTTTTCTTCTTCTTCTTCTACATTTTCACCTTCTTCCTTTTCTTCTACGATTTCGCCTTCTCTTTTTCTTCTTCTTCTTCTACATTTTACCTTCTACATTTTCACTTTCTTCTTCCTTTTTCTTATACATTTTCACCTTCTTCTTTTTCTTTCTTCTTTCTTTTTCTTCTATATTTTTAATTTTCTTCTTCTTCTTCTATATTTAGACCTTCTTCTTCTACATTGGAGTGGAGAAAAGAGAAGAGGGAAGAGGGAGAGGCAGAGGGAAGGGGGGGAGAGGAAAGGAGGGAGGGGGAAGGGGAGGGATTAGAGGAGGGAGGGGGTAAGGGGAGGGAGAGGGGGGGAGGGAGGAAAGCAGGGAGAGAAGGAGGAGAAAGAGAGAAAGAAACAGAGAAAGAGAGAGAGAGAGATTGAAGGAGAAAGATAGTAGACGAAAGAGAGAGAAAAAAATAAAGAGGGGAGAGAGAAAAAAAGAAAAAGAAAGATGGGAGAGAAAAAAAGAGAAAGAAAGAGGGGAGAGAGAAAAAAAGAGAACGAAAGAGAAAGAGAGAAATTGAAGGAGAGAGAGAGAAAGAGGAGAGAGAAGACAGCCAGCGGAAGGTGCTTGCGTGTTTGTCATTGCGTGAATCTTTGGCATTTCATGTTACCAGGAACCTGATGGAGGGATGCTCTTAACGCCACTCATGCATAATAAATTGCCTTTTTCTCTTTTTTCCTCTCTTTTTATTCTGATTTTCATGGCGTCTCTCTCTCTCTCTCTTCACTTTTTGTCTGTCTTTATTCCCCACTGATTATATTTTAAGGAAATTCGCTCTGGTGTCTGAATATTTATGCCCTGAAGAACATGAATGAAACTGCAAATATCGTTTAGTTTCGCAAAAAAGGGAATTAAGAAATAATGGTCGATTGACGAACATGTGAGTTTTCATTTAAGAAATTTTGCATGAGCATGAAACAAATATGCATTGTACAGTTTTATTTTTTATTTATTATTATTATTCTTTTGTGTGTGTGTGTGAGAGAGAGAGAGAGAGAGAATCACACACACACACACACACACAGAAAGAGAGAGAGAGAGAGAGAGAGAGGGAGAGAGAGAGAGAGAGAGAGAGAGAGAGAGAGAGAGAAAGTGAGAGAGAGAGAGAGAGAGAGAGACGAGAAGGAGAATCAGAGAGAGAGAGAGAGAATCAAAGACAATCAGAAAGATCAGAGACAGTCAGACAGAGAACCAGAGAAAGAGAAAAAAATCGAAATAAACAAACCACCCAACCAACCAAATAGAGAGAAGAAAAATGAAATAAGAATAGAGGAGAAAAGAATCGAAAAAAATGAAATAAGAATAGAGGAGAAAAGAATCGAAAAAAACGGAGCAACAGAAACACGACCAGCTTAGAATACCTCAGGGACGCCATACTGTTCAGGTTGCGTTTATTAAGTGGCCTCCTTGCTCCTGCCTGTCCCTGGCCGCGTTCGCTATGCCAGCCACGCGGGGGGGAGGCGGGGGAGGGGAAGAGGTACGGGAGGGGGTGGGGTGAGCGAGGGGAAGTGGTAGGGGGGGGGGGGTGAGCGAGGGGAAAGGGTAGAGAGGGGAGCGAGCGAGGGGAAGAGCTAGGGGGACGAGGGGGAAGGGTAGATGGGGGGGGGAGAGGGAAGGGGGAGGAAAGAGGTAGGGGTAATGAAAGAGAAGTGGGAGGGGAGGGGGGGATGAAGGAAGGGAGAGTAAGGGATCGGGGTAATGAAAGAGAAGAGGTGGGGGGTGGGGGGAAGCGAGGGAGGGATATAAAGACGAGGAAAAGGGAAAGGGGAGGGGGGCGAGGAAGGGGAAGGGGCAAGAGGATGAAGGGAGGGTAAGGGGTAGGGGGATGTGGGAAGGATTAGTTGACGATGTAAGGGAAAGGGGAATGGGTAGGGTGATGAGGAAAGGGGAAGGGGTAGGGGGTGAGGAAGGAGTTGGTTGACAAGGAGAGGGGAAGGGGAAGGGGGTGTGGGAGGGGAAGCCGTATGGGACGGGGAAGGGATAGAGGGACGAATGAGGGGAAAGGGGTAGAGGGCAAGAAAAGGGGGTGGGGGTAAAAGAGGGGCAGGGGTAAGTGGGCAAAGGAAGTGTTAGAAGGCAATGGAGGTGAAGGGGGCGAGGAAAGGGGAAAGGAAAGAGGGTACGGGATAAAGAAAGGGAGAGGGGAAAGGGAGGCATGGGAGGGGAAGGAGTAAGTAGGCAAGGGAACGGGTAAAGGAGGAAGAGGGCGTGGGAGGGGAAAGCGAAGGGGGATGAGAGAGTAGAAGGAGAGGGAAAGGAGGGAGGTGAGAAAGAGTAAGGGAGAAAAAAAAAAGAGGATAGAGGGTGGAAGGAAGGGTTGGCTAGGGTGCAAAATAGCAGAGGAGGAAAAGGTGATAAAGAGGAGGAAGAAGAGGGCTAAGAGGAGGCAGGTTGACTGGGGGATTTTGGGGAGTTAGATGGGAAATGGAGTAAGAAGAGAGGGAGGTAAAGGAAGGGGAAGAAAAGGGGGGGGGGGAGGAATACAAGAAAAAGACGAAAAAGGATAGACAAGGATTGGTATGAAGTTCAGCTATAGTGTAATTAAGCTAGAAGATTAAAAGAGAGAGAGAGCGAGAGAGAGAGAGAGAGAGAGAGAGAGAGAGAGAGAGAGAGAGAGAGAGAGAGAGAGAGAGAGAGAGAGAGAGAGAGAGAGAAACATGAAAACGCAAAATATAGCAAAGTAAAAAAAAGAAAGAAAAAAAGGATTCCATAGTTACAGAATTCGAACGAGCAGCCAAATGAGAGAACGAGCGAACGACTGAATGAGTGAACGAGCGAACGACCGAATGAGTGAACGAGCGTACGACCAAATACGTGAATGAGAGAATGGCCGAACGAGTGAACTAGCGAACGGCCAAATGAGAGAACGAGCGAACGACTGAATGAGTGAACGAGCGAACGACTGAATGAGTGAACGAGCGAACGACTGAATGAGTGAACGAGCGAACGACTGAATGAGTGAACGAGCGTACGAACAAATAAGTGAACGAGAGAATGGCCGAATGAGTGAACTAGCAAACAACCGAATAAGTGAACGGAGTGAACGGACGAACGGCCGAATGATTAAGTAAGCAAACGACCTAAGGAGCGAACGGCCGAATTGATGACCCAGTGAATAGTAGAAGAAAAAATAAAATCGAATAAAAAGGTAAATTAAACTTTGGGACATTATTAGAACTCTATATAAGATTATTCTTAACAACTAATAATAACAAAGTTGAACTGTAATATCGCTTTGACAAAATATAAATAGCTCTATTTATTCATCTATTTACCATCACATAAAAAAGCACTAAAACCATCTAAGACAAAACTAGCATCGCGAAAAGAGTTCCCAAGAGAAAGGCTGTGGGAACCAGGAATAAAAGACAAAAAAGAGAGAAAAAATCGTGTTATTTTTAGGCCTTTAAATGAAAAAAAACCCTCGTTAAACTTCAACTTAAATGACCGGCGATTATCACCTTAACCTTGTGAAATCGTTGTTTGGGATTTTTTCTTTTTTCTTTTTCTTTTTTTTTTTTTTATTCCTCGACACTTCCTTCTTCTTGAAGAAAAAGGAGAAAATGAGAAAATTACTCAAACCGCGGGGATCTCGACCGCCTCCTCCTCCTCCTCCTTCTCCACCTCCCTTTTCTTCGCCTTCTCTTCCACCTCCCTTTTCTCCTCCTACACCTCCCTTTTCTCCTTCTTCTCCTTCTCCTTCACCTCCCTTTCCTCCTCCTCCACCGCCTCCCTTTTATTCTCCTACTCCTCCACCTCCTTCTTCTCCTCCTCCTCCACCCCCTTCGTCTTCTCCTCCTCCACCTCCCTTTTCTCCTCCTTCTCTTCCACCTCCCTTTTATTCTCCTCCTCCTCCACCTCCTCCTCCTCCTCTTCCGCTCTCCCCATCCTTCCTTGAAGCTTGTCCCTACCTTCTCCTCCTCCTTTATTCCCTTCTCTAAATTACTACCACTGCTTCCTTTCCTCTTTCCCTTCTTATCATCTATTTTCGCTTTTCCCTTTTCCTCCTTTTAACTCATCTTTCCGTCTTTCTCTTCTCCTCTTTTATCCCTTCGTTCCAGCTCACTTACTTCTTTTCCTTTCCTCTCCCTCTTTCTTGTCTTTCCCTCCTCCTTCCCATTCCCTCTTCTGTCTCTTCTCTCCCTCTCCCTCTTTCATCTTTTTCCCTCATCCTTCCTTCCCTCTCTCACTCTCTTTCATCCCTTTCCATCCTCCTTCCCTCCCTCTCCCTCTTTCTTCCCTTTCTCTCCTTCCTTCCTTCTCCGTCTTTCATCCCTTTCCCTTCTCCCTCTTCCCTCTCTCCTCT
>NC_091563.1:32609449-32616949 GCF_042767895.1 Penaeus vannamei
TGTGTGTGTGTGTGAGGGGAGGAGAAGGTAGAGGGGGAGGGAAAGGAGAGAGAGGGAAGAGGAAAGGGTTGGGGAGGAGGGGGAGGGGTGTGTGTGGAGGGAGAAGAGGGGGAGAAGGGTGTGTGTTATGTGGGAAGAGGAGAAGTGTTAAGGGGAGTGTGTGGAAAGGAGGGTGGGGAGAAGAAGGGAAGAAGGGAGAGTAGTGTTGGAGGGAAGGGGGAAGAGGTCAGTTGTCAGATGGAGGGAGGGAGGAAAGGGAGGAAAGGGAGAGGAAAGTTTATTGTAGGAGGGGAATTAGAAAGAGAGAAGGGTGTAAGGAGAATACATAGAAAGAGGGAATGTGTGACAAGGGGAAAGTAGGACGAAAAGGGAGTGGAACGGGAGTAGATATAGTGGGGAGAGAATAGGAAGTGAGAGGGATGTGTAAGGGGGGGGGGGGTAGAAAGAGAGACATGTGGGGAAGTGTTCTATTTTTTGTGTTTTTTTCTTCTATTGCAATTTTCTCCCATCTTTTCCTCTTTATCCATTTCTACCTCCAAGAAAAGATGAATGAATGGGCTCTTTCCCTATTTACGAATAGATAATTTTCGTTTTGTGGTTATGAATCAACTGAACACAATTTTGCGAAAAGTGTCCGACGAGAGAGAGAGAGGACGAGTGAGAGAATCCGAGAGAGAGAGAGAATACGAGAAAGAGAGAATGCGAGAAAGAGAAAATACGAGAGAGAGAAAATGCGAGAGAGAGAGAGAGAGAATACGAGAGGAAGAGAATCCAAGAGAGAGACAAAATGCGAGAGAGAGAGAGAGAGAGAGAGAGAGAGAGAGAGAGAGAGAGAGAGAGAGAGAGAGAGAGAGAGAGAGAGAGAGAGAGAGAAAGAAAGAGAGAGAGAGAGAGAGAATGCGAAAGAGAGAGAATACCAGAGAGAGAGAATGCGAAAGAGAGAGAATACCAGAGAGAGAAAATCCGAAAGAGAGAAAATCCGAGAGAGAAAAAATCCGAAAGAGAGAGAAAATCCGAAAGAGAGAGAAAATCCGAAAGAGAGAGAAAGAGAATGAAGATAATGATAATAACAGTGATGAGAAAATGAAAAGTGCGTGTTGTCTATGGCTCCGGGACCTATTGCGTAAATCTCGGGTCGTGATTCGTCGTTGATGATGAGTAGACTTGGGGGTCGGTCGGACGATGCGGGCGCAGGTCGTGTCGAGGGGGTCGTAGTCTGCAACAGTCCTCTTGTCTTTGCTCTTGTCTTGTCTTTCTCTTTGTCTCTCACTCTGTTTGTCTGTCTGTCTGTCTGTCTCTGTCTCTGTCTCTGTCTCTGTCTCTGTCTCTGTCTGTCTCTCTCTCTCTCTCTCCCTTCCTCCCTCTTCTTCCCCCTCCCCCCCTCTCTCTCTCTATATATATATATTTTTTTTTTCCTTTCTCCACACCTCCCCTCTCTTTCTTTCTCTCCCTCCCTGCCTCCCTATATATCCCCCCCCCCCCCTCTCTCTCTCTCTCTCTCTCTCTCTCTCTCTCTCTCTCTCTCTCTCTCTCTCTCTCTCTCTCTCTCTCTCTCTCTCTCTCTCCCTCTCTCTCCCTCTCCCTCTCCGTCTCCGTCTCCCTGTCCGTGTCCCTCTCCCTCTCCCTCTCCCTCCCTCTCCCTCCCTCCCTCTCTATATCTACCCCCCTTACACTCTTTCTTTCTCTTTCCCTCTCTCTCGCTTCGTATATCTCTATTATCTCGATTCCCGTTGCGCGCAGTGTATGCATTCAATTTATCATTATTATAGTTTCACTTCTCCTGTCTCTCCCTCAATTTATTTTTCATTGTTCCTCTCCCTGTTTCCTTTTAAGGCGCGAGAGACCTGGCTTTGTTTCCCCTCGTGTGCGAGCTGTTTGCTTCGGCTTTATTGTGTTATGGCCTTATTCTGTCTGTCTGTTTGTCTGTCTGTCTCTTTCTTTCTTTCTCTGTCTCTGGTTCTCTATTTGTCTGTCTGTCTCTTTCTTTCTTTCTCTGTCTCTGGTTCTCTATTTGTCTGTCTGTCTCTTTCTTTCTTTCTCTGTCTCTGGTTCTCTATTTGTCTGTCTGTCTGTCTATGTCTCTGTTTATCTGTCTGTCTGTCTGTCTGTCTCTGTCTCTCTCTCTCTCTCTCTCTCTCTCTCTCTCTCTCTCTCTCTCTCTCTCTCTCTCTCTCTCTCTCTCTCTCTCTCTCTCTCTCTCCCTCTCTCCCTCTCTCTCTCCATTCCCCCTCTGTTTTTCTTTCTCTTGATATAATTAATATTGATAATAATGATAATAATAATGATACTGATATTAGTTATAATGATGATACTAATGCTAACAAAATGATAATCATGATACTAGTAATAGCAATGTAAAATAATAACGATTAAAAAAAATAATTATACAGATGATGATAATAATAACAGTAATGATAATGGTAATTACAACAATGATAACAGTAATAAGAAAATATTAATTCAGTCATTATTGATAATGATAATGATTAATGATAATAATAATACAACACTACTGATAAAGATGATGAAAAAAAAAACTGTTTTGAAAATGACAATGATAATAGTGATGATAATAATGATAACTAATATTAATCATCAAAATGATAACTAATATTAATCATAAAAATGATAAAAAAATGACTGAAAATAACAATAATGATGATAATGATAACAAGGATAGATGCAATGATAATAATGATATCAATAATGATCATGGTAATGATGACTGTAATATCATTGATGATAATGATGTCGACAATCATCACCACCACCACAACAACAACAACAACCATTATCATCATCACTACCACCACTACCACCATCACCTTCACCATTACTCCAACCATTACCATAACCCCCATTGCGACATCCCCGTTATAGGCCCGAAACCCCTTGTGTCTCTCGCTGGCAACTTGCGTCTTACGTCACACTCAACCCGACGCTCCGCAAAGACGTTTAGGATCTGATCTAAGGAGATAAAAATCGGGATCTGGTTTGCGTGTAAGGAAAGGGAGAGGGGGAGGGGGAGAGAGGGTGGGTGGGGGGGAGTAGGGGTAAGGGGGAGGGGGGGTGAAGGGGTAAGGGTGGGGGTGAGGGAAGAAGAGGCAGGAGAGGGGTGAGGGGTGGGGGAGGGAGTGGGGGAGAGGGGGTAGGTTAGGGGTAAGGGGGTGGGGGTGAGGGAGAGGGGAAGGTAGTAGGGGTAAGGGTGGGGGAGAGGGGGAGGGAGAGGGAAGGAAGGAAGGGGTAAGGGGTGGAGGTGAAGGGGAGGGAGGGAGAAGGGGAGGGTAGGAGTAAGGGTGAGGACTGAGGGAAGGGAGAAGTGAAGGGGAGGGGGTAAGGGTGGGGGAGAGAGGGTAGGGTAGAGGGGTAAGGATGGGGGAATGGGAAGGGAAGGGGGAGAAGGGATGGGGGAGGGGAAGAAGGGGAAGGGGAGAGGGAATGGTAGGGGTAAGGTGTGGAGGGGGTAGAGAGGGAAGGGGAGGATGAATGGATGGGGGGAGGGAGGGAAGAGGGAGAGGAGTAAGAGTAGGGGTTAGGTGTGAGGGAAAGGAAAGGTGTAGGAGGGACAGGGTGAGGGTGAGAAGAGTATGAGTGAGGAAGGTGTAAGGGTGAGGGAGTGGGAGAAGGAGGGGTGAGAGAAGGGTATGTTAGGGGGAAAGGGAGTGGTGGGGGTAGGGATAGAGGAGAGGGGAGAGGAGCAGAAGAAGAGGAAAAGAGAGAAAGGGAGGGTGAGGGGAGAGAGAAATATGGTAGGGGAAAGGGGGAGGGAGAGAGGAGAGATTAGGAGAAAGAAATGGAGGAGTGGGTGTAGGAGAGAGAATAGGGGTAGAGGTGAGGGAGAGAGAGAGACAGGAGAGATGGAGAGATAAAGGGGAATGAAGGAGTAGGGTTAAGGAAGAGGAAGATGAAGAGGAAGTGGGAAAAGTATAGGAGAATGGAGAAGACAGTGAAGTTGAGGGGAGAAGGATAGGACGGAGGAAGAGGGGCCGGGAGGGAGGAGGAAAATAAAGAAAGAGAAGAGAAAAACGAGAAGAGAAGGGAAGAGCAAAGAAAAGAGAGAGAGAGAGTGTGAGAGAGAGAGAGAGAGAGAGAGAGAGAGAGAGAGAGAGAGAGAGAGAGAGAGAGAGAGAGAGAGAGAGAGAGAGAGAGAAAGAGAGAGAGAGAGAGAAGAGCAAAGAAAGAGAGATAATACAGAAAAAATACCCCTAAAACATGCGTTGAACAAGAAAAGAAAAAGAAACTGGAAGACAAAAAGAAACTGAAAACAAGTCCTGGCTGACGAATGATGGGGCGTTTCGAGCAATTCTTGGCTTGCACCCCCCTCCCACCCTCACCCCCTCTCCCCCCTCACCCCTCCACTCACGGGCCATTTGCTCTGGAACAAGGAAAGGGCGAAGGGTGGGAGGGAGAGGGTGGAAAGGGAACAGAGAAAGGGAGGGAGGGACGAAGGGAGGGAAGGAAGGAAGGAGAGATAGGGGGAGGGAAAAAAGGGAGGAAAGGAGAGAGGGAGGAAGATAGAGAAGGAGAGAGGGGGGGGGAGAGGGAACAGAGAAAGAGAGATGGAGAGGGGTGGAGGGAGGGAGGGAGAGAGAGAATGGGAAGGAAGCGGTGAAAGAGAGAAAGAGGGGGAGAGATGGAGGGAGGGAGGAAGGAAGGGAGGGAGAGACAGAAGCCAGAAGTGGGAGGGGGGAGAGGATGGAAAGGAAACATAGAAAGGGAAGGAGAGAGAGGATACAAATGAAACAGAGAAAGGGAGAGGGAGTGGGGGAGGGAGGGAGAGAGAGAGGAAGGAAGGGAAGGATGGGAAAGCAAGAGAACGAAATATTATGCGCGGAAAATTTCAGGAAAAAGTGAAGAAAGGAAATTCGAAGAACGAAAGAGGTTGCACTGCAGAGGCGGAATCGGAGAGATGGAGAGATATGAGGTAATATCCAACGGTCTCCGTCTCTCTCTCTCTTTCTCTCTCCCTCTCCCTCTCTCGCTCTCTTCCCCCCCTCTCTCTCTCTCACCCTCTCTCCTCCCCCCCCCCTCTCTCTCTCTTTCCCTCCCCCCCTCCCCTCCACCCTCTCTCTCTCTTCCTCCCTCCCTCTCTCTCCCTCCCTCCCCCTTCCCCCCTCTCTCTCTCCCTCTCTCTCTCTCTCTCTCTCTCTCTCTCTCTCTCTCTCTCTCTCCTCCCTCCCTCCCTCCCTCCCTCCCTCCCCCTTCCCCCCCTCTCTCTCTCCCTCTTTTCCTCTCTCTCTCCCTCTTTTCCTCTCTCTCGCCCTCTTTCCTTCCCTCCCTCCCTCTCTCCCTCTCTTTCTCTCTGTCCTTCCCTCCCTCTCCTTTTCCGGTCGAGAGAGGAACAACAGAGAAATTAGAACGTGATGAAACGGTGACAAAACTGGGACGACGAGAGAAAAGAAGGACATGAAGAACAGGAAATGTAACAAGGAAATGCAACAAAAAATAACTGAAGAAAAAGAAAGGAAGAAGAGATAAGATCATAGACTGAAAAATAATAATGATAATGAAAAACGGAATAAAAAATATATACATACAAACGAAAAAAACAAAAACAAAATAATAATGATAATAAAACGAAATAGAAAAAATACATACATACAAAAAATAAATAAATAAATAAAACGGAATAAAAAAAATATATACATACAAACGAACTCACCCCCCTCCCCCTCCCCCTCTCCCTCAAAAAAAAAAAAAAAAAAAAAAAAAAGACTAAAGTGCAATAGGTGAGTGGTTTAAAGGCTGCTTAATAAGTCCTCTCGATCCCCGAGAATCAAAACCAGTCTGAACGCCGAGGAGGAGGGGGGGGAGGGGTGGGGTAGGGGGGTGGGGGTGGGGGGTGCTGTTGAGGGAAAGGCTTACGGGAAATGAAAGGGAATCCCACAGTGTAATGTGATATCGTCTGGAGGGAAGGGAGGGAGGGGATGGGAGGGAAGTAAGGGAGGGAATGGGGTAGAGGTGGGAGGGAGGGAGAGATGGGGGAAGAGCTGGGAGGAAGGGAGAAAAGGGGAGGTGGAAGGGCCTTCTGATAGGAGGGATAGGGGGAATGGTGGGAGGAAGGGGAGAAATGGAAGGAAGGGAGGGAGGGATGGGGAAGAGCTGGGAAAGAAGAATGGAGAGAAGGAGGGATGGGGGAAGAAGTGGGAGGAAGGGAGGGAGGGGAATGGAGAGGGATGGGGAGATGGTGGAGGAAGAAAGGGAAGGGAGGGAGGGAGAAAGGGAATGGGCAAGAGGTGGGAGGAAGGGAGAGAGGGAAGGGGGAATGGTGGGAGGGAGGGGGAAAGGAGGGATAAGAGAGGAGGGACGGAACAATAGAGATAGAAAGAGATGGGAAGGAAGGGAGGAACAGAAGAGATGAGGGAATAGAGGGACAGATGAAGGAGAGAAGGAGGGGATATAGAAGAGGAGAGGTAAAGAGACGAAAGAAAGGGAGGGAGAGAAGAAAGAATAAAAAGCAAAGACGAAGAAGGAAGAGGAGGGGATCAGGGGTGAGGGAGAAAGAGACAGGAGAGAGAGGGCAGAGGTAGGGAAAGAGTGGAATGAAGAAAGGGAAACACAGAGGAAGAGGATGGCAGAAGAAGGGAAAGAGAGTAGAAGAAAGGAAGCAAAGAGGGGAGAGGAGGACAGACGAAGGGAAAAGGAAGGAGTGAAAAAAAGGAAGAACAGAAGGAGAGGAGAGCAGAGGAAGGAAAAGAGGGAGAGAAGAAAGGGAAGCACGGAGGAAGAGAAGGAATGAGGGAGAGAACGAGGGAGTGAAGAAAAGAGGCACAGAGGGAGAAGAGGGCAGACGAAGAAAAAGAAGGAGAGAAGAAAGGGAAGCAAAGAGGGAGACATGGCAGAAGAAGGGAAAAGACAGAGAGAAGAAAGGGAAGCACGGAGGGAGAGGAGGAATGAGGGAGAGGAGGCATCATGCTGTGGTTTGTGGTACAACATTACGGCATGCGCGGTCCCAGATAGGCTAGACCTCCTGTGGCTCCGATGCTGTTTCTCTTTTTTTCTTGCGTCCTCGTCTTCGATTTCCTTTTCCTCCTGCGAGAGTCCTTTTGCGAGTCCCTATGGGTTCTGGGACATTAATTCGGATGCTTCTGATTTCGCTGCGAATGTGTGCGTGTTTAAGCGACCGCCCCTTTTATGGAGCTTATGGGGGGTAGTATTGAATTCTTCCGTTATCGGAGGTAAAAATCTCGGGGTTGTTTTGTGTTTTTTTGGTCTCATTTCGCGAATGTTCGATGTCAAAAAATATGTATACAATGCTTAAAGCCTTTTTAGGAATATTTCGGAAAATGTTAGATAAAAAAGTATCGGGATATAACCAGCAATATCCGTCAGCTGGTCAGCAGGTGGCGCAAAACAAACATTCGAAGTCCATACAGGTTATTTCAGGTCATGTCGGAGGCTTCCCCTGCGCTGTTCACCCTCGGGACACCATCATTAACTGATCAGGCTAAGAAAAAAAAGGGTTATGAAATAATAAATGTCCACAGATACATGTCTCTC
>NC_091563.1:32624449-32629449 GCF_042767895.1 Penaeus vannamei
AGAGCGGCAGACGCCCAGAGAGGCCGCGAGAGGCCGCTGGGGCTTTCTTATGGCGCAAACCAAACCACTGTCCTAATCCTGCCACCAGCGTGTCCTCCGCCTCTGCCAGCCCGCGCCTCTGCCACCTTCCCGCGCCGAGACCGCATCCGCCGCCTCCCTTGCCCCTTCTCCCCCTTCGCAGCCTCGCCCTCGGCTTCCAGCGCCGCGGTTCCTCGCCAGGTGTTGGTGGAGTGTCTCTGTCTGAGGTCTAGCGCCGAGGGACGCGATGGGGGTCGCTGACAATCGCCTTCCCAGCGCTAAACGTCACCGGCAGCTGGAGATTGTCAGCTTTTATTGGGAAATTAGATAGATGAGGTTCCCTGCCTGGACTTCTGGATTCTTCTATCACTGGCATGGAGACAGTTCTTATGAAATTTCCAGAGTGCAGGAATTTTAATAGTATCTGCGCATGCGTGTCACTGGCATTTTCTCTTTCCTCTCAAGCTGCTTTCCATTCTCTCTTTCTCTCTCTTCTGCCCAACGGACTCCTCTTTTTTTCTTTTTTCTCCACCTTTCTCTTCCTTCCTCTTTATCTTCTCTCCTCCCTTCTGTTCTTCCCCGTGAAGTGACCACATCCCTGAGCGACCCCGGACCCCCCTCCTCCTCCTCCTGCTCCCCCAGCCCCCAGCCCTCCCCCACGCCGTAGGTTCACAACTTTAGATCCTCGCTCCCTCACACATCCCAGCGTGCGCCGAGACCCCCTGGTGCGCCCGCCCGTGTGACAAGTGAACATCTGATAGCGCAATGACGTCCAGCTCGTAGCTTGTTTGTCGTCAACGGAGCTTTGTTAGTGTCCGTACAGAGTCAGGCTGAGACAGTATCGCAATCAACAACGCGGATGATTTATCGTGCTTTGTCTTCTGTCAGTGGCTCAGTCTGCGGATGGAAAATTAAGGCTAGGGAAAGGCCTCATCAGGGCCGAGCGGAGCCGAGAAGGACCCCAGACGGAGGGGGAGCCTCAGTCCGGCCATTTCGAGGGGGACTACCTCGCCTTCTTCGGCGGGTATGAGGAAGAACTCGCTTTTAGTTTACGTTCCCGGTGACAATGGCGATCGCGGGGACGTCGAAGGCTCGGGAATCGACGCCCGGGAAAGGGAGGAGCATGTCGGATTTTTTTTTTTTTCCTTTTTTGTTCGTCTACACTTGGTGGCCTTATTCACTCAGCATGAAGGCTACAGAGTCAGGAGAAACACACACACACACACACACACACACACACACACACACACACACACACACACACACACACACACACACACACACACACACACACACACACACACACAGGCTACACGAAATCATATACCTTGCGAGTATCATTTGTTATACCCGCGAAGGCGCGAGTAAACACAGTAATGGCATCCCACGAACGCACCTTTTTTTCTCTCTCTCTCTTCCCCGTCTCGTCGTATCTGATCGCAGTCGACATCGAGATGATCCGACAGCCAGCAGCCCTCCTGTCATTCACAACAGCCCATCACAGCAACTGCCATAACACACACAACCGGACCGAAGCGAGCGTAAATATAAACATAACAACACCCGAGACAGACTTATGTAGCATATCCGAGACGTTCCTAAAATAGATATATTTGCTGAAAACTGGCTAGTAAAAGTTGTGTAGCGCGGCGCGGCCAAGAGGACCCAGCGGGGGGCGGGGGCAGGCCGGCCCGGTCCCTCCCACCTCTACACTAATTGATGGTGGCAGGTTAGACAAACTACCACTCGCTTGTGTTAACTAATCGCCCGTTGGACAATGGTACTGTTGACATTGGTTTACAGTTTGTGTACATTCGCTTTTTTGGTGCGGTTCTATGGTGATTATATCGTTGCACTGAAATTTACGCATTCATGCATACGAAAGGCTATACTGCATCTACATAATATAGAGTAGGTTAATGATTATATACATACTGTACATATATGTATACATAAACATATATGTATGAACACCCACACATATATATGTATACATATATACATACAGACATACTTAAATTATATATACATATATATGTATATATATACATTGTATATAGTTGACTATGGGCGCGCCTCACACACACGCACTCACATACCTTTGGGTGTATACTGGGCAAGAGAAGTCTCCGGCGCGTTATTTATGCCCGGGTGTTGTGACTTCGCGGCCCGAGCGGCGTTCAGCGCAGAAGAACGCGATCACTGAGCCTCCGCGAGAAATAGTGCTCCATTCGCACGATTCCTCCTCCTATTTTCTCTGTTTTCTCCCCGATAGTGGAATCTGTGGAAGGAGATCCAAATCTATTCTGGGAGTAAATAAAGGAAGGAATTCGACCACGTGAAGACAATCAGAACCGCTTATAGAGAACAACAAATGCCTCGAGAACAAATGGTTGCCGTCAGTCATAAGTGCTTGAACCCTAAAGTGGCTGGTCTCTTGTCCTCCGCGATCCTCCCTAGCGATTGACAAAAGAGGATCAGATAGCATTCTTGTGACCACCTCGTGCCTCATTTGTTCCTACACCACCACGTCACCTCTGTGGTTCCATGCCGTTTCATTCTGTTGTTTTTCTCTTCTCTTTCTCTGCGAAGACACCTTTCGTTTATTTCTTTCTGGGATTGCTTTTGCCGTTTTCCCATTTCTTCACTTTCTTTTTTTCTGTAGGGGAGAGCAAAACAGGTTCAGGAATTTTGTCACCGTAAGAAAACGGGGAAACAACGGTAGTGGAAAGCTTGATGGAAAAAGAGAAGGTAATGAATAGACAAGGACAGTGTTTGGGCAAAGACTGGGAATTCTTTCTTTTGTATGATGATTTAGAAGTAGTCGGGCCTTTTGTCTGCATAGCTTTGCGCCCCAACGCACCCACGCACTTGTTGTCCACACAGGTTTTCGGAGTCTCAGGCTTCCATGAAAATAAGTCCCAAGTATTTCGCCTTTTCAGCCACACATTTACCCCGCGTCATGTTCATGCTACTGCCAATACCTACACATACCCATACATTCTATAACAATACTCATGCTATTGCGCATATTCACACACTGGCCAATACCCAACAATTTTATAACAATACTCATGGTACTACGCATGTTCTTACACTGGCATGTACACACACTGTCAAAGACCTTCAGCTGAGCGCATGTTTACAGTCTCATGCCAGCGCTGCCAACCCACCCTCGCTATGCGCATCACGTATAGCCGCGTTCCTTCGCAAATACCACATCTCTCGCAGCCATATTACCACTGTATTTATTCCAACATATTAATCGATAAGTGACCTTACATGACGTGAGATTGTTCCACTGACTTCGGCGGAATCCTCAATGCGAGACAAAGTACCATCGAGGCCTTATAGCGACCAAGGGTGATCGCTATATGAAGGTCCTCTTGCTCTGTACATGGCGGGTGTCACCATACCCCCATTGTCGCAGTAGCCATCACACTACCATGCTCCTTATGGTGTTCACAGCGACATCTTGGACCATCCCCCGCTTGCGCTCTTGGAACGAGGGGTATTTCTTTGTTCCGTGTCATATTGCTCTGCTTTTATCTTGCCTTTTTTTGTTTATGCTTTTGTAATCCAGTGTTTGCCTGCATGACCGATGCGCAGGGAGGGAACCACGCTCGCCAGACCCTGTCATGAGCAGACGAGGGTAAATGCGCGCCGTTCCAGCCTGACTAATATCGTCATGAATTCAGCGTCTAAATCCGGATAACGAGTCATGGCCGGAATCGGTGTCATAATCACACGCCCTTGAGACACCACCTCGAAGCACAATGAAAGAGGGGGTCCGGGGGCCAGGAAATGATAAATCGCGGGCGAGGGAGAGAAAATGCGAGAATAAGAAGGAGAAAATTGAGGCCAAGTAGGGTCATTAACGTTACAAAAAGCGGCCGGGGGAAGCAAGAAGGGGGAGGAGGGGGGGGGGGACGCGTAGAGAGAGGGGAGGGGAGAGGATAAGGATACCGTCGGGATCAGTACCTCGGCGGCGTTGAAATCTCCCGACGTTCTTCACCCCTGCAGGTGTTGCCGCTCCCGAGGGCACGGTGTTAGTCACCTGGCCAACAGCTAGTGGTCCGGGCTATCTTGATTTCCTCCTTTCGCTCGCCCTTCCCTCGTGGGGTCCGGGTCCCTCCTAACTCCCTGGCTACGCTCACTCAAAGACCTTTTTTGGGCTCTTTTCTCATTCAAAGATCTCTCTCACTCACACGTTTCGGCAGAAAAAAGAACCTCTTTCTCTTTCTCTCTCTTTTTCCTCCTTTTTTGTCTCTTTCCGGACTTGATAGATCTCTTCTTTTTTCTCTCTTTTTTGCTTTTATTCTTTTGCCTTTTGCCTCTTCTTCGGTCTGACCCATTTCCTTTCGTCTTATCCACAGTCTATCATTTACTCCCCATGATCTGTGCAACTTGCAAATTACTTAGGTAAACAATTTGAGGATTTACAGCGGGTTGTCGAGTCGTCCCTTCTGCGCAGTCCCATGACACGCCAAAGCTCTCCCAAGGCGCATTGGAGATTACAAAAAAGAAGAAAAAAAAAGAAAAGAAAAAAAACGTACAACTTTCCTTCTTATCTAGACTGCATCAGTTTCCAAATTTGTCCCGCCCCCTTTCAAAATTAGACAAAAAAGATAAATGAACAAAATGGTTAAACTCACCATAGCGATCTTGAGAAAGAGAGAGATAGAGAAAGAAAGAAAGAAAGAAAGAGAGAGTGAGACAGATACACACACATACACACACATATATATATATGTATATGTATATATATATATATATATATATATATATATATATATATATATATATATATACATGCGTATATATATATATATATATATATATATATATATATAAATGCGTATATATATATATATATATATATATATATATATATATATATATATATATATATATATATATATATATATATATATATATATATATATATATATATATATATATATATATATATATATATATAT
>NC_091563.1:32634449-32639449 GCF_042767895.1 Penaeus vannamei
TCCACGAGCTCCTGCGATCAGACGAGTATCAGTGTAAATCGCCCGTGAACAGTAGTAACGGTGCAAGGAACCTCCAAGCAGTTGTATCAGCAGGGAGGATCGCGGCGAGCAGGTGTATCAGCTCACACATCTGGCTGGAGAACCTGCGTCTCGGAGAGCAGGTCTTCGGGAGCAGGTCTTTGCGGGCGGGTCTGAAAGAACGGGTCTTCAAGGACGGGTCTTCGAGAGAGAGGTTTTGAGATCGGGCCTTTGAAGACGGGCCTTCGAGAGGGGGTCTTCCAGTGAAGGTTTTCGAAAGCGGGTCTTCGAAAAAAGGTCTTTGACAGCTAGTCTTCCGAAGCAAGTCCTCGAGAGCGGGCCTTCGAGAACAGGTCCTCGAGAGCAGGTCCTCGAGGGCGGGCCTTCGAGAACGGGTCCTCGAGAGCAGGTCCTCGAGGGCGGGCCTGCGAGAACGGGTCCTCGAGAGCAGGTCCTCGAGGGCGGGCCTGCGAGAACGGGTCCTCGAGAGCAGGTCCTCGAGGGCGGGCCTTCGAGAACGAGTCCTCGAGGGCGGGCCTTCGAGAACGAGTCCTCGAGGGCGGGCCTTCGAGAACGAGTCCTCGAGGGCGGGCCTTCGAGAACGGGTCCTCGAGGGCGGGCCTTCGAGAACGAGTCCTCGAGGGCGGGCCTTCGAGAACGGGTCTTCGAGGGCGGGCCTTCGAGAACGGGTCCTCGAGGGCGGGCCTGCGAGAACGGGTCCTCGAGAGCAGGTCCTCGAGGGCGGGCCTTCGAGAACGAGTCCTCGAGGGCGGGCCTTCGAGAACGAGTCCTCGAGGGCGGGCCTTCGAGAACGAGTCCTCGAGGGCGGGCCTTCGAGAACGAGTCCTCGAGGGCGGGCCTTCGAGAACGGGTCCTCGAGGGCGGGCCTTCGAGAACGAGTCCTCGAGGGCGGGCCTTCGAGAACGGGTCCTCGAGGGCGGGCCTTCGAGAACGAGTCCTCGAGAACGGGTCCTCGAGGGCGGGCCTTCGAGAACGAGTCCTCGAGGGCGGGCCTTCGAGAACGGGTCTTCGAGGGCGGGCCTTCGAGAACGGGTCCTCGAGGGAGGGCCTTCGAGAACGAGTCCTCGAGGGCGGGCCTTCGAGAACGGGTCCTCGAGGGAGGGCCTTCGAGAACGAGTCCTCGAGGGCGGGCCTTCGAGAACGGGTCCTCGAGGGAGGGCCTTCGAGAACGAGTCCTCGAGAACGGGTCCTCGAGGGCGGGCCTTCGAGAACGAGTCCTCGAGGGCGGGCCTTCGAGAACGAGTCCTCGAGGGCGGGCCTTCGAGAACGAGTCCTCGAGGGCGGGCCTTCGAGAACGGGTCTTCGAGGGCGGGCCTTCGAGAACGGGTCCTCGAGGGAGGGCCTTCGAGAACGAGTCCTCGAGGGCGGGCCTTCGAGAACGGGTCCTCGAGGGAGGGCCTTCGAGAACGAGTCCTCGAGGGCGGGCCTTCGAGAACGGGTCCTCGAGGGAGGGCCTTCGAGAACGAGTCCTCGAGGGCGGGCCTTCGAGAACGGGTCCTCGAGGGAGGGCCTTCGAGAACGAGTCCTCGAGGGCGGGCCTTCGAGAACGGGTCTTCGAGGGCGGGCCTTCGAGAACGGGTCCTCGAGGGCGGGCCTTCGAGAACGAGTCCTCGAGAACGGGTCCTCGAGGGCGGGCCTTCGAGAACGAGTCCTCGAGGGCGGGCCTTCGAGAACGGGTCTTCGAGGGCGGGCCTTCGAGAACGGGTCCTCGAGGGCGGGCCTTCGAGAACGAGTCCTCGAGAACGGGTCCTCGAGAGCGGGTCTTCGAGAACGAGTCCTCGAGAACGAGTCCTGGAGGGCGGGCCTTCGAGAGCGGGTCCTCGAGGGCGGGTCCTGGGGCGGCCCCTCCCCGCGCTCGACCAGCCTTCTTCCCACAGGCGGCGGAGCCCAGGACGGCCGCGTTAAACTTTCCGCGATTGTTATCACGGCTGTGTCACCTACCGTGTGTGTCCACCTCACTCCATTTCTTTTATCTCCGCTCTTATCTCGCAGCGTTATCTGTCCTTCCCTCTTACCCCCATCACGAGGCCATTTGGCGACAATGCCACAAGATTTATGCAAATTAAGGAAATGTTTTGTGGTGTATCTGAGATACATCTGCGGTCCGGCGTCGCCCAACCTGGCCAGATCTCGGAGACCGATTTCGCCATCATGTTTTGAAAGGCGTGAAGCTCCGTAAAAGGAATTCTCCTGCGCGCCGGCGGAGATGATAATGATAAATGGAAAGCCCGGCGTTCTGGGCCATCTCGCGCACTTAATCAAAATCCGCGCGCCCTTGGCCTGTCGCAACGCCTTCGCCGGCCGCCTCCTCCGCCTCCTTCTCCTTCTCCTCCTGCTCCTTCTTCTCCGTTTCTCCTGCTTCAGCTCCTTCTCCTCCTCCTCCTCTTTTTCTTTTTCCACCTCATTTTCTTCTTTTTCTTCCTTTCCTTCTCCTCCTACTTCCTTCTCCACCACCTCCTCCTCCAATTCCATCTCCTCCTTCTGCTCCTCCTCCTTCTCCTTCTCCCTTGCCTCAGTCTCTTCTCCTCCTCCTCGTTTTCTTCTCCTTCCACTTCCATCTCTTTTTCTTCTGTTCTCTCTCCCTCTTCAACACCCCCTACCCCTCCCCCTCCGCGTCCCCCTCCTACACCCCCTCCGCGTCCCCCTCCTCCCTCCCCTCCTCCATCCCCTCCCCCTCCACCTCCTCCTCCTCCAACACGGCATCCCACACCCTCCGTCACCCTCGCCTCGCCTCCCATCCCTCTTACGCCCTGTTTAGGATAATGCGCATCACAAATATCCATTATGAGGACTGTTTTGATTTTTATATCCCATTAAACGACACGGACGGGGAGATGCAGGTGTGTTCGCAAAAATGGAGGTCAAGTGGCCGGGCTGGAGACCTGGAAATTATTCAAAAGTACGAATGTTGTCGACGCGGATTATTATTATTATTGTTGTTGTTTCTTTTTTTTTGTTTCTTTTATTCTTTTCTTTTTGTTTTGTGTCTTCGAGTGAGGAATGGTGTTCGAAAGGGGCCTTGGGAGGAGTGAGAACAACTTTTTGTTTTTAGACTCGGGAAGGCGAGGTAATGTACTTGAGATTAAGGTAAAAAAGGGAAGAAAAAAAAATTAATTGTCACAGGCTGAAAAATAGTCAAAATATTTTCTCGTGAATTTTGTTGTTTATTGTGTTTGATCAAGTCGATATATTTGTTGTTGTTGTTGTTGTTGCTGAATTCCTTTTTTTATTAAGATTATTTGATTCAAATATGAGAGTTTATGGACAGTAAAAACTTCACGATAACTAAAGACAAAGACATGATGCATATAATGATAACAATATACAATAGGACGATGATATATAATGGTGATGATAATCAGATTTTTTTATGTTCTTCGTAAAGGGAGAAAGGAGAAGATAAAAGGAAAGAATGAGAAAAATCACACAAGAGAAATATTATTTCACATCAATGTCAGAGAAAAATGTCTTTTGTTCCAATTAGTGTTTTACTATTTTTGTCAATGTCGGCGTTAAACGAAGGAAAAAAATGCTTCTCATTCTTTCCCAGGATTTTTCTTTGTTTTGAGTAAGAGCAATACTATTAATCGTAAAAAAAAAACATTAATAATTATGAAAATAAGAATAAAAACTAAATAAATAATACTTGAATATATTCATAAAAATGATATCTATTAGTATCAGCGTTTACGACAAAAAAATTCATTATCAGCATAACAAAAAAGAGAAAATTAATTACTGAGAATAGAGAAAATGTAACCGCTCGCAGAAAGATCATTTATAATACATAAACATTAATATGAATTGAATTTACAAAGAATAACTGAACGACTGCCCCTCCAAATAAACACACGCACACGCACACACACACACACACACACACACACACACACACACACACACACACACACACACACACACACACACACACACACACACACACATATATATATATATATATATATATATATATATATATATATATATATATATATATATATATAACTGTCATCATTAGAAATTCAAATGTACTTTAAAATGAAAGAGTCCAATACGAAAGAAAGAAAGAAAGAAAGAAGAAGAAATGAACAAGAAGAAGAAGAAGAAGGAAAGAAGAAGAAGAAGAAGAAGAAGAAGAAGAAGAAGAAGAAGAAGAAGAAGAAGAAGAAAAGAAGAAAAGAAGAATAAGAAAAGGGAGAAGAATAAGAAAAGAATAATAATAATAAGAAGAAAAGAAGAATAAGAAAAGAAGAAAATAAGAAGACGAAGATGAAGAAGAAAAACAAACAAACAAACAAACACGAGATCACGAAACCCCATTCTTCGTCCCCCGAATTCTCGCGAACCTCGGCTCGGCGGCGGGGAATCCCCTCCGTCCTCCCCTGTGGGTTTTCGAAGTCCGTTTTGAGCTTCCTTTTGACTCCCGAATCATTTCCCATTCGCCGTGACATCGTACTACAATCACGAGGTCAAAGGGAGAAGGAGAAAGGGAAGGCAAAGGGCCCGACCTGAGATCCCTCGAACTCGGAATGGTGTAGTAAGATCAGGTCCTTTTAATGTTTTGACCTGATTTATCACCCGCCATAAAGCCATAATGTTAACTTTTGCCCAAACTTCCGGGGGAGCTTTTGTGTCACCCCCCCACCCCTACTCCCCCCCTTTCTTTTTCTCACTCTCTTCTCCCTCCCTCCCCTTCTCCTTCCCCCTCGCCCTCTCCCTCCCCCTCCCTCTACCCTCCCCCTTTCCCTCTCCCTCCCCTTCTACCCTCTCCTTCCCCCTCCCCCTCTCTCCTTCCCCTCGCCCTCTCTTTCCCCCTCCCCCTCTCTCTATCCTCCCCCTCCTCCTCTCTCCTTCCCCCTCCCCCTCCCTCCTTCCCCCTCTCTCTATCCTTCCCCCTCTCTCTATCCACCCCCCTCCCCCTCTCCTCCTTCCCTCCTCCCTCTTTCCCCCCCACCCTCCCC
>NC_091563.1:32644449-32649449 GCF_042767895.1 Penaeus vannamei
TCTAATGATAACAATAATAACAATCATAATAATGATATTATCATCACCATTACTCTTATCGTCATCATTCATCATTATTATTATCATTATTATTATTATTATTATCATTATTATTATTATTATTATTATTATTATTATTATTATTATTATCATTATTATCATTATTATTATTATTATTATTATTATTATTATTATTATTATTATCATCATCATCATCATTATTACCATTATCATAAATATTATTGTTTTATCAAAAGCGACTTAGCGAATCGGAGGCCTTCAGAAACTGGGTTAGGTTGCCAGTTTTTCCTTTCTTGTCATTGGACGGGGTATAGTTAATTCATTTCCTTATTTTCTTTTGTCTTCTCCTTTGTTTCATTTCTTCAAATTTCGCCGTTTTTATGTCATTTCCCGTTTTCTTCTTATTTCTTATCTCTTTCCTTTTCACCCACTTTCTTCCTGTTATTGTTGTTGTCTTTCTCTCTCTCTATCTCTCTCTTTAACCTTTTCTTCTATCCTTTCTTTTTCCTATTCGCTCTTTCCCCCTTTTCATTATCTTTCCTTCTCCTTATTTATTATCTGATCCTCTCCCCCTCTCCCCATCTTCGCCTCGTTCTCTGCCGCTCCATCTTCATAGTTTCTTATTCTTATTTCCTCTATTCTTTTTCTTTCTTACGCCCACTTCCTCCTCCGTCCCAAGGTCCATCCTTTTCCCCTTCCTTCTTATTTTCCTCTTCCTTCCTCTCGTTATTTACATCGCATTCCACCGTCTCCCCCCCCCCATCGCACACTTCACTCCCCCTCTCCCCCCATCGCACATTTCACTTCCTCCCCCACCCCCATCGCACACTTCACTGCCCCCCCCCCCATCCCTCCATCAATTCGCTTCATATACTGCTCCCCCACTTCGATAACCTCCCTTCCTTCATCCCTTCGCTTCCCCCACTTCCTCATCACCGCTTCCTTTATCCCCCTACAGCTCTCCATACTCTCCTCACTTTTTCCTCCACCTCCACCACACTTCACCCCTCCACCGCTCCTCCACTGTATCCTAGACTCACTTCACTCACATCGCTTTCTCTATTTCTTTCTACCCCCACTTCCCCTACCGTTTCCCCCGCCCCCGCCGTTTCTTCACACACCCCTACACCTCAATACTTTTCCCTACACTCTCCAACCAAAAGGTTACACCCCCCCCTCCATACAACCGTTTCTCCCACACTGCTAATTCCCTTACAGTTTCCCCCACACTTCGTTTGTTCCACCGCTTCCCCACCATTCACCCCCACATCCTCCTTCCCCGCCACAGCTTCCCCCACACCTTCCTTCCACTCCCCACTTCCCTCCTTCCACCCCACAGCTCCTCCCACCATTCCCCCCCACCTTCCTTCCACCCCACAGCTCCTCCCACCATTCCCCCCGCCCCTCCTTCCCCCCACCTTCCTTCCACTTCCTCCCTCTCCCTCCCCCCCACTTCCCTCTCCCCCCCTTCCCTCTTTCCCCCTCTCCACCCTCCATTCTTCCCCGCACCCCGCCCCCCCACCGCGCGGCACTATCTTGTCATCAGAATGTTTCATGGGCGCCTCAGACTCACACCTAGCCTGCGATGTGGAGGCAGATAGCGGGGGTATCTGACACTGTATTTAAATGTAGTTATGGTGTTTGGGCCTTCGCCTTGACAGCCTGCTCGGAGGTGATGGATAGTGTGTGTGAGGGGCCGGACGGGCAGGCAGGCAGGCAAGCAAGGGAAGGAGGGATGAAGGAGGAAGGGAGGGAAGGAGGAATGAGGGAGGGAAGGAGGGAGGGAAGAAGGAGGGAGGGGATGAGGGAGGGTGGGAGGAAAGGAAGAAGGTGGGAGGGAAGGAAGGAAGAAGGAGGGAGGGAGAAAAGGAGGAAAGGGGAAGGGGGGAGGGAAGAAGGAGAAATGTAAGGAGGCAGGCAGGCAAGCAAGGGAAGGAGGGAAGAAGGAGGAAGGGAGGGAAGGAGGAAGGAGGGAGGGGAAGAGGGAAGAAGGAAGGGGGGGGATGAGGGAGGGTGGGAGGAAAGGAAGAAGATGGGAGGGAAGGAAGGACAGAAGGGGGGGAGGGGGAATGAGGGAAGAAGGAAAAATATAAGGAAGGAAGAAAGAAGGAGGGAGGGAAGAAGGAGGAAAGGCGGGAAGGAAGGAGGAAGGGAGAGAAGGAGGAAGGGCCAGAAGGGGAAATAGAAGGGGGATGGGATGGAGAGAGAGAGGTATGAAGGAGGGATAGAAGGAAGGAGGGGAGGGAGTGAGGGCTGAGAAGAAACGAAAGAGGAAAAGGAGGGAGTGAGGGAAGATGGGAGAGAAAAGGAAGAAAGGAAGGGAGGGATGGAGAGAGGAAGGACGAAAGGGAGAGAGAGAAGAGAAGCCTACTGTAGCATAAAGGTAGCTTAGATGGAATAGAAGAGAGAAAGTGGCGACCAAGAGGAAACAAAGTATAGATCCAGACACAGATAAAGATGGGAAAGAAGGAAGGAAGGAAGAAGAAAAAGGAAGATAAACAATTAGCCAAATAAAAAATACAGTGGAAAAGGAAGTAATATAGACGGAAACAGATTTCACCTAACGTAGAATAAGGGAGAAAGAAAAAGAAAATTTACTTCGTCTTGTAGAAGAGAGAAGGTTCACGGAAAAGAGAGGAAGGAAAGACGCCTTTAAATTAGAGAAAAAAGAAAGAAAGAAAGAAAAATATTGGGTTGGTTTTGTGAACATGTACAGCTGTTTAGCTTGAGGTTCAGTCATACTTGAGCACATTTAGAGGTCTGTTCAGTAGGGAAAATGCATGGATATGCTTGCACTAATATATACATATATATATGTATGTATATATATATATATATATATATATATATATATATATATATATATATATATATATATATATATATATATATATATATATATATATATATATATATATATATATATATATATATATATATATATATGCACACACACACACACACACACACACACACACACATATATACACAGATAGATGGATAGATTGACTGATAGATAGATAGGAAGACACGGGCAGATACGAAGACAAAGGGAAGAAGAGAAGAAAAGAGACAAAAGTAAGGGCAGAGAAAGACATAGACAAAGACAGGGACAGAAACAGATCCAAAGACAAAAACAAAGACGAAGAAAGACAGAGACAAAAGAGAGGGAGAGAGATACAGATAGAGACAAAAACAGAGAAAGAGATAGAGAAAAAGATAGAGATTAAGACAGAGAAAGAGACAGAGACAGAGACAAAGACAGAAAAAGATATAGAGACAGATATAGGGACAGAAACAGAGACAGAGACAGAGACAAAGACAGAAAAAGAGATAGAGACAGAGACAGGGACAGAAACAGAGACAGAGAAAGAGACAGGAATACAGGCTTGCATATTGAGAAAGGGTAATAGAGAACCAGTGTATTTCTGTTACTCTTACTACATGTAAAGGAAACACACCTTGCATTGCCTCTCGAAAACATGTATCATTGAAGCACTGTATTATCAAGGTAATTATTTGATATCAGGGAGTACTTCCGAAGAAACAAACAAAAAAAACTAGTATGAATTTACTCTATACGTATGTAGAAAAAAAATCACTTCTCTCTCTTTCGCTCTGTCTCTCTCTCTCTTATGATCTCTCTCTCTCTCTCTCTGTCTCTGTCTTTATCTCTCTCTCTCTGTCTCTGTCTCTCTTTGTCTGTCTCTGTCTCTCTCTCTCTCTCGCTCTAATTCTCTGTCTGTCTGTCTCTCTGTCAGTCTGTCTTTCTATCTGCCTGTCTCTGTCTCTTTTTTTTCTCTCTCTCTCTCTCTCAAAAAAAAAAAAAAATGCTCAGGCAGTGGCTACAGCTACGCCATCGTATCTTAAGATCAAGTTCTGACAGTAAGATTAAGAATATGCCGCACAGGACGTTTTAGAATTTGAGCTAACGTTCTATGCCTCAAAAGTGGGTCTCCTCAGCTTAACGTAGCCTCTCCCGTTCGACTTTAACGCAATCTATCTCAACTTAAGATAGATATCACAAAGATCACTTATTTCAATCTTTATCTATTTTTATTTGTTTATTTTTTGTTTATTCATCTATTTCTAACGGTTGTACTACTGCTGCGATATATGCCGTAAAGTTAGGAACGTTATATGAATTAATAAATTTTTATTTCTATTTTTTTGCGTGTATAACCTTGTTGAGGCTTTTGATCATCTCATTTTAACCTTTATCGGGAGAAAAAATAAGAAGGGAGGGGGAGAGGTCAGGGGAGAAGGTGGGGAGCGGGAGAAGAGAGGAGAAGGGAGAAGGGGAAGAGGAGAAGGGAGAAGGGGAAGAGGAGAAGGGAGAAGGGGAAGAGGAGAAGGGGGGGAGGGAGAAGGGAAAGAGGGAGGGGGATGAGAAAGCAAGAAGGAAGAGGAAGATGAGAGATGAAAGAGGAAGAGGCAGATGAGAGGAGAAAGGGGAAGAGAAAAATAAGAAGAGAAGGGAGAAGAGGAATATGAGAGGAGAAAGAGGAAGAGAAAGATAAGAAGAGAAAGAGGAAGAAGGAGATGAGAGAAGAAAAGTGCAGGAGAGATGAGAGCAGAGCAGGACAGGAACGAGAGAAGAGAAAGGGAGATTTTCTTCTCGGAGGCGTTGGAGAGGGGGAAGAGGGAGAGGGAAGGGGGGGGGGGAGATACCCACCCACCCCGCCGCACGCCATCCCGAGACGCCAACCAAATGCGTGTGCTGGCGACGAGTGGTGATATCTGGCCCGCCGAAGTGATGAATGTGATGACGAGCGATGTGGCGAAGTTATCATCGTCATCATGGTGATTTGCCCCGTGTGGATCTGGCCGTGAAGGAGGTAATTCGTGTCATCGAGGAGAGCCGCTTCGCACGCACGCCCGCCGCTGGAATTCCGGTGAAGATTGCAGGCGGGGCGGCGTGGCGGCGCGAAAGGTCTTTTCAATTTTTTTTTTCTTTTTTCAAATTTCTTTGTCGATTT
>NC_091563.1:32660782-32663282 GCF_042767895.1 Penaeus vannamei
TAGTAATAATAATATTAATAATAATAATAATGATAATAATAATAATAATAATAATAATAATAATAATAATAATAATAATAATAATAATGATAATAATAATAATGATAATAATAATAATGATAATAATAATAATAACGATAATGATAATGATAATGATAATGATAATGATAATAATAATAACAATGATAATGATAATGCTAATAATGATGATGATGAGTATAATAATGGCAATGATAATAATAGCAATAATAATGTTAATAATAATAATAATAATAATAATAATAATAATGATAATAGTAATGATAATAATAATGATAACAATGATAATAATGATAATGATGATGATGATGAGTATAATAATGGTATTAATAATAATAGCAATAATGATAATAATAATAATAATGATAATAATAATAATAATAATAATAATAATAATAATAATAATAATAATAATAATAATAATAATAATAGTAATAATGATAATAATAATAACAATAATAATAATAATAATAATAGTAATAATGATAATAATAATAACAATAATAATAATAACAATGATACGAATAATAATAATGATAATTATAATCATAATAAAAATAATGATAATGATAATGATAATAATAACGATAATAATAATGTTAGTAATAATGATAATGATAATGATAACAATAAAATAATGATAACAATAATGATAACAATGATGATGATGATAATGATATCTATTATCATGTTAATAACAAAGCTATCAATAATGATAACATTTTAACATTAACATTTACTTTATCGCGTCATCATTCCTTTTCCTTTTCCTTTTTCGCTATTAATAACAACGACAGACAACCCAGTGACGGCGAAGGTGGGGGGGGGGGGTTTCTGCCTTTGCAAGACGGACAACGAGGGTGGTCCCGGGAGTTAGACGGGAGAGGGAGG
This sequence comes from Penaeus vannamei, assembly GCF_042767895.1. NCBI lineage: Eukaryota > Metazoa > Arthropoda > Malacostraca > Decapoda > Penaeidae > Penaeus > Penaeus vannamei. Next base: position 32,661,713 of record NC_091563.1, read on the forward strand.
GAGGGAGGGAGGGGGGGTAAGATGGGGGAGGAGGAGAGAGAGAGAGAGGGAGGATGAAAGGGGGGAAGAGGGGGGGGGGGAAGGAGGGGGGAGGAGGGGGGGAAGAGGGGGGGGGGAGGAGGAGGAGGAAGAGGAGGAGGAGGAGGAGGAAGAGGAGGAGGAGGAGGAGGGGGGGAAGAAGAGGAGGAGGAGGAGGAAGAGGAAAAGCGAAGGAAGGAATAGGAGAAAGAGGAGATGGAGAGAGAGGGAGAAGAATGGTGAGGTAATAGGGGAGAATAAAAGAAAGATGGGACGAGGGGAAAGATGGAACGATGGGGGAGAGAGGAGAAGGAAGGAAAAAAAATAGATCAGTTGAGGGATCAGAAGAGCGATAGAAGAAGAAGAGGAAGAGAAGAAGAAGAAGAAGGGAAACAGGAGAAGGGGGAAAATAAAGAGTATCAAAATCCGGGGGTCGGAGTGGGAGGAGCTTACGACCGCGTCCAGGACCCGTCAGCTATTAAAACGCGTCTGTGGGAGACACACGCGTGGGCGTAGACGTGCGTGTGGGCGTGGGTGTGTGTTTTTTTTTTTTTTATGTCGTCATCCTAGTCCTTCCTTAGTCCCCGTCAGGTCTCGGAGGTGACGGAGGTGCCCTTAGGGAGGGAGAAGGAGGAGGAGGGGGGGGGGGGAGCGGCCGCCCCTCCATCGAGTCCTCTTGCTCTTTGCCGGTGGTCCTCCGAGCCCTTATCTCCAAAAGGGATATATTAGTCAACGGGGGAACTGGAGGAGGAGAAGGAGGAGGAGGGAGGGAGAAGGAGGAGGGAGGGCGGAGGAGGAGGAGGAAGGAGGGAGGAGGAGGAGGACAAAGGATGGTTGATGAGGTGGGGGCAAAGGAGGAGGGGGGAGGAGGGGGGAAGGGAGAAGGAGAGAGGGAGATGGGGAAGGAGAGGGAGGAGGAGGAGAGGGGAAGGGAGAAAGAGAGGGAGAAGGAGGAGGAGAAGGAGAGGGAGGAGGAGGGAGATGGGGAAGAGGGAGGAGGAGGGAGAAAGGGAGAAAGAGAGAAGGGGAAGGGAAAGGAGAGGGAGGAGGAGGGGGAAGGGAGACAAAACGAAAAGAAGAAAGAGAAGACGGTAAAATTAGATGGTGGAAGGGAGAGAAAGAGAAGGAGACGAAGGTGAAGGAGGAGTGACAAAGGAAAGAGGAAGAAGGGGAAGGAGAAGGAGAAGGAGGGGCGAGGGAGAAAGAGAGGGAGAAGGGGAAGGCGGTGAAGGTCGAAAGGAGAAGGGAGAGAAAGAGAAAGAGATGGGACTAGAGATGAAGGAGAGAGGAAGAATGGAGTAAAAGAAAAGAAAAAAGAGAAGGAGCAGGGGAAGAAGATGAAGGAGGAGGAATAAAGGAGAGAGGGAGAAGGGGAGGCTAAGGGGGAGGAAGAAGGAGAAAGGGAAAGATATAAAAATGTAGGGCGAAAGGAGAGAAAAAGAAAGAGAAAGGAGAGAAAAAGGTGAAGGCAGAAGGGAAAGTGAGGAGGAGGGGAGTTGAAAGAAGCAACAAAAATGATAAAAACAGCGCTAATAATGATAATGTCGTCAGT
>NC_091563.1:32668282-32670782 GCF_042767895.1 Penaeus vannamei
ATAATTAATTAACAATCATGATAAAATATGATAGACTAGAGTGGCTAAGATAATGCTTGCGACCATTACAATCATAGTAAAACAGAAAAGTGCACATTTCGATGAAGTTAGTAAATAATTTCAAATCAATTATTAAATCTGCATTATCGAACAAGGAAAAAAAACATTTATCCAAGTTTATCATACGAACTTATTATGATTGTTGCGATTATCGTTATTATGAAAGTGCTTGATGAATTAATATTTCCGATGAATTTTAGTTTCAAAATTAATGAAGGATGAACACAATCAACAAAACCCCAATCCCGGTGAAAATAATATAAACCACTTGAAAATAAGTCACTTGTCACGCATCCTAAATAAGTAAAATCATTATAATAATCGCAGTAATATAAACAAATAAATTCAGATTCTAACTGCACCATAAACCAACACGCAAACAATTTCACACACAAAAACAAAACAAAACAAACAAAAAACAACAACACAAAAGCCAAACGCATCTTCCTCGGTGAAAATAACGTCTTTTCAAACAGCGACAGAACCAATTTGTCACGAAGTCTAAAAAAAAAATCTTAGTGTCACAGAGACCGCCGCCTCACCCACGGCTCCTGTCATGGTGGTCTCGGACCGGCTTGACTGACATTTAAATGGTCTGGGGAAGAATTTTGGAATGTTGGGTATGTTTAGGGGGGGTGGGGTGGGTGTTTACGGGTGTGTCGGAGTGGCATGTGGGTGGTGGTGCGGGGCATGTGTGGGTGGTGCTTGCTGGGTATGTGTAGGGTATGTGTGGATGGCGAGAGTGGGTATGTGTTGGTGGTGTCTGTGTGAAAGTGGTTATGATGGGCGTGCGTGGGTGGTGAGTGTATGTGTATGTGGCGAAAGCGGGTATGTATTGGGGTATGTTTATGTGGTAATAGTGGGCATGCGCGAGGGTACATGTGTACTTGGTGGGACAGGTGTGCGACAGGTGCTCTGAGTGACATTGATGTAGTTTTTTGTTTTGTATGCGGTGGCCCAAGAGAGTGACTGCAGCTGCTCACTTCTGACCACGTGTGCGTTGAGGAGTATGGATCCGCTCGCAAATCCAGCCACGACCACACAGAGACGCACAGAGAGCTATGGACGCAAATGCTTTCCTAACACAGTGCAACAGTTGTGTGTGTATATATATGTGTGTGTGTGTGTGTGTGTGTGTGTGTGTGTGTGTGTGTGTGTGTGTGTGTGTGTGTGTGTGTGTGTGTGTATATATATATACATATATATATAGATAGATAGATAGATATATAGATATATATATATATACATATATATATGTATATACATATATACATACATATATGTATATATATATATATATATATATATATATATATATATATATACATATATATATATACATACATACATATATATATATATATATATATATATATATATATATATATACATACATATGCATATATATATATATATATATATATATATATATATATATATATATACATATATACATATATACATACATACATATATATATATATATATATATATATATATATATATATATATATATATATATATATACATATATATACATACACACATATGAAGTTTAAATATAGTCTAAATATACTTTCAATGATGTGTACATATTTTTGCACGTGCTCGCGTGCTTCTCATATAAATCAGTATCCTCTTAAAGTCCTAAAACAAAACAACAACAAATATGCACATTTACAGCATATACCCGCAGATATGTGAGCGAATCTGCTTTGTTATCCATCTCTTACACACACACACACACACACACACAGCTTACACATTTACACACACACACACACGCAACTTACACGCTTACACACACACACACAACTTACAGACACACACAACTTAGACACACACAAATAACTTACACACTCACACACACACACGCAAGTTACACACACACAAACACACACCCACACCCACACACACACACACCCACACACACAAACACACACCCACACGCCCACCCACCCACACACACACACAAACACACACACACACACACACACAAACACACACCCACACACACACACACACACGCACACCAACATCGGAACACGGCGCCCACTTCGCCCCGGCCCGCATGTGTCCGCCGCGCCGCGTTGAAGAGCCGCGACCTCCGTTCACACGAAAGCACCAAAAGCGAGAATTGATGTTAATCCTCCGACGCCGCTGATGGGAGAAATTCCTCGTGAATTATTCAGCGACTTCTGACGAGGCTCCGACGCTTTCTGGTTTCCGACAGCGCCCGGTGACAAACGACTCACGATGGGCGCGCCTTCGAGAGCTCCAGGAAGAAGGTAGTTCCATCTTCTCTTTATCTTATATTTAGTTTTCATTTGTTTCTGAAAACTATTAAACCAAATTGGGGCCTTTATCTTTTAGTTTTCGTTTGTTTCTGAAAACTATTAAACCAAATCGGAGGAGGGAAATGATGGAAACTTCAGATCAA
>NC_091563.1:32675782-32680782 GCF_042767895.1 Penaeus vannamei
TATGACGATAATGATAACAATGATAATCATAAAATGATGATAATGATAATCAACATCAAATTAATGATAATACCAACGTGGGTAACAGTAAGAATAGGAAAAATGATAGCAATAAAAATGATATGATAATAATGATGATTATGATCATACTAATAATGACAATAATTATGGTAATAATAGTATCAGTAATGATTATGATGATGAGGATAATGATGAGGGTGAGGATAATTCTAATAACAATCATCATTATCATCATAATGATAATGATGATGATAATAATTATGATAATAATGATAATAATAATAGTGATTATAATGATGAAAATGACAATGATAATGATAACATTTGCGATGATAATGATAGTTATGATAACAATGCTAATAATAAAAGACAATAATGAACATAATGATATTTATAGTAATAATGATAAGTAAAAAACTATGATGATAACAATTATAACAAGAACAATAGCAATAACACTAATAATAAGAAAACAAACACAATAATATAGTGAACATAACGACAGTAATAAAACACAAGGGACAAGAACAACAATAACAATCGAAATGATGATAGAAATGACAATGATAACAATAACAATAACAAACATCAAACATAAGCATAGTTCTGATAGTACTTAAAACGATGATAACAAAAATAACAATCATTAACAATAACGGTAATAATAACATGTTTTGCGATCCCGAATAATGATAATAATGACAATAATAATATTGATAATAATAATGATAATAACGATACTAATAGTAAAAGTAGTAATGATAAAGAAAAACGATAATGATAATGAGGACAATAATGATGATAATAATGATAATAATGATAATGATAATAACTATAATAATAATAATAATAGTAATAATAATAATAATAATAATAATAGTTAATAGTGATAATAGTTAATAACTAATGATAACAATAATAACAGATGATAATAATAGTAATAATGATAATATTGATAATAATAATAATAATAATAATAATGATAATAATAATAATAACAATTATAATAATAATAATAATGGTAATAATAATAATGGTAATAATAATAATGGTAATAATAATAATAATAATAATAATAATAACAACAATAATAATAATAATAGTAATAATAACAATAATGATAATAATAATGATAACAATGATAATAATGATAATTATAATAATGATAATAACAATAATAATAATAATAATAAAAATTATCATAACAATGATAATAATAATAATAATAATAATAATAACAATAAAAACAATAACAATAATAATAATAATGATAGTGATAATAACAATAATAATAACAACAAACAATAAATATTATAACAAAAACGAAGATAGCAGTAACAGAAACAGAGACCAAGACATGTACTAGAATCGACAAAGAAAAAGCATGTCTAGAATAGCATGTCTTAGGACACAGAAGAAAGATACACGACAAGATCCCACAAAGTACCAATAGGGTGTCTCGTTTGGGACCTTTGGTGGTATCATTCTCGATATATATATATATATATATATATATATATATATATATATATATATATATATATATATATATATATATATATATTTTTTTTTTTTTTTTTTTTGTTTTTTTTTTTTTTTGTTTCTTTTTCTTTTTTTAAGGTTACTTTTTATATGGATTATTATTGTAATGATAATAAGGGTGATGATGATGATGATAGTAACGATTATTATAATGATGATACTAACAATAATGATAACAGTAATTGATAATGATGATAATAATGATAATACTCATAATAGTGATAACGATGATAGTAACAATGATAATGATAATGGTAATAATAATAATGATAATGATAATAGTAGTAGTGGTAATAATAATAATAACAATAATAGTAACAATAGTAGTAATGATAATGATAATGATAATGATAATGATAACAACAATAATTAAGATAAAGATAACAATAATAATAATGATAAAAATAACAATAATAGTAACAATGATACTAATGACAAAGACAATGATAACAATAATGACAAATGTAGTAGTAAAACCCGTGATAATAGAGTTAACGCCAAATGACTGACTAAGAGGAAAAGACATGAAAACTCCAGCACCGTCTTTGACTATGTAATCCAGACGGTCAATCTCCCGGCTAATTGACAACTCTGTTACTGGTAATTGCACGGGAATGGATGAAAGATTGGGGGAAAAAGAGAGGGAGGGAGGGAGAGAGAGAGAGAGAGAGAGATGGGAGGAGGGTAGGAGGGTAGGAAGGGAAGGAGGGAAGGAGGGAGGGTTGGAGGATAGGAGGGAGGGAGGGAGAGGGAAGAAGGGAGGGAAAGAGGGAGGGAGGGATGGAGGGAGGGATGGGTGGATAGAGGGAGGGAGGGAGGGATAGAGGGAGGGAGGGACGGAGGGAGAGGGAGGGAGGGAGAGGGAGGGAGAGAGAGAGGGAGGGAAAGAGAGAGAGAGAGAGAGAGAGAGAGAGAGAGAGAGAGAGAGAGAGAGAGAGAGAGAGAGAGAGAGAGAGAGAGAGAGAGAGAGAGAGACAGAAACAGACAGAAAGACAGAGCAGAGAGAGAAAGCAGAGGCATATAGAGACAGAAACAAACAGACATAAACATAGACCAGAAGACAAATAAACAAAGAAAGATAAAATAGAAAAGAAAAATAGAAGAAAGGAAAACCGAAGGAATAGGTAAAAGAAGCAACCTAGTGGAGAGTGAAGCTAAAATGAGGTGGTACGTCTGAGCTATCACTTGTTATCACTTGTTATCACCTGTTATCAGTGCAATAGAATGACACTTTGCCTCTCAATCTCAGTTTTTTCTGTCGCTCTCTCACTTCCAGATTGCAGATATGAATGTTATTTTTCTTTTCTTTTCTTTCACGTTCTTTCACTTTAATATTTCGTTGGGTTTTGGGAATCACAGAAGATTAACGAAATGGTATATCAATCTGCGATAAAGAACGAAAGAGAGAGAGAGAGAGAGAGAGAGAGAGAGAGAGAGAGAGAGAGAGAGAGAGAGAGAGAGAGAGAGAGAGAGAGAGAGAGAGAGAGAGAGAAGAGGAAGAGAAACAGAGACAGAGAAAGAAAAACAGAAAAAAATATAAAACATAGAGAGAGAGAGAGATCAACGGAATCTCATGAAAATCTTCAGAGCAGGTGTGAGACGCCTTTCTTAGAGATAGGTCCCAAGTAACAGATGATACTAGTACCGAGGTTGCCACTCCATTTCCATTTTCTCTTTGTCCCTTTTAATTTTCTCTGAATCTATGTATTTCTATCTATCTCCATTTTCTGTATTTTTGTATTCTAGAGTTCTTTATTTCCCTATTATTTTCTTCCGTTTTTGATCTAACGATAGACATAACGATATAAAGATAAAGGGATATTGATCATAGAAATAATCATGACGATAACAATGGCAATAATAAAAAAAAAAAAAAACAATAACAGTTATGTTGTATTTATCACCTCCATCACTATTACTGTTGGTATAATTTTTATCAATTTTATGATCATTACTGTATATATTATCTTTATTATTTCTATTACAATTAAGATCATTATTGTATTATCAATATTATTGTTACCATTGTTATTATCATTGTTATTATTATTATTATTATTATTATTATTACTATTATTATCATTATCATGATTACTATTATCATTATTATTATTATTATTATTATTATTATTATTATTATTATTATCATTATTATTATCATCATTATTGCTATTTTTGTTATCATTATTATTACTATTATCATCATCCTCATTATTATAATAATATTTTTTTTATTATTATCATCATTATCATTACTACTATTATCGTTATCATTATTATTATTATTATCATTATTACTATTACCATCATTATCATTACTTTCATTCTTCTTATAATTATCCTTATAATTATTGTTATCATTTCTGATTATCATGTTGATGATGATGATTATCATTATCATTTTTGTTATTATCATTGTTATTATCATCATCATTATTACTTCCGTTATTACTCTTATTATTATTATTGCCGTTATATCATTATCACTATCATCATTATTATTATCAATATCATTATCATTATTATTGTTATTATCATTATCATCATCATTATCATTATCATTATCATTATCATTATCATCAACACCATCATTATCATTCTAATAACTTTAATCATTATTATCACTATCATTACAATTACTATTGCTCTTATCATTGTTGTCATTATTAACATTACTATTTCATTGCTATTGATATTGTTTTTATCATTTTTTACATTATCATTATCAATTATCTATTATTATAACTGTTACAATAATCAATATTAGCATTATCATTATTGCTATTTTTATCATCATTCTCATTATCATTATTATTGATATTATCATCATCATTATTGTTATTATTATTAGTTACTATTACTATCACTATTACTATTATTGTTACTATCAAAATTATTATCACCATTACTATTATCATAATTGTTATTATTGTTATTACTGTCATCATCATCATCATCACAATCATAACCATCACTGTTACCAAAATGTTAAGATATATAAGATCTGTTAACATATCCCTATATTATACATATATAAGATAGAGTGTTTACCGTCAAATCTGTAATATCATTTCTACGTTCTTGTTTATTGTTATTTAAAGGTAAAAAATACAATCATTAAGTAATTATCTGACTCGTGTTAAGTGAATCCCTCTATTGAAGTGATTTCATGAAGCCACGAATGTTATAGAGGGAGTTTTCTATTCTGTTATTATTTTCATTTCATCATCATTATTCTTTTATTTTCATTATTAATATCATTATTATCATTATTATTATCATAATCATTATTGTTAACATTATTATAATAATAGTTATTATTTTCACTATCACATTAATCACATTAATATTATTATTATCATTATTATTATTATTATTATCATTATCTTTATAATCATCATTGATATTCAAGTAGCAGTGTTAATATTATCATTATT
>NC_091563.1:32703282-32704931 GCF_042767895.1 Penaeus vannamei
GGCACTCAAGAACAAGAAAAACACGAAAGTAATAACAATAAAAAAAAAGGTAGGAAGACCCAAGGAGACGAAACAAGAAGAATAAAACAACATAAAAAAAGAAGCAAACAGAGGAAAAAGAAAAACCCCAAGAAGAGGGGGCGGGGTCCCAGCAGCCGAAGGAGGCGGAGACCCTCGTCAGCAGCGGCGACGGCGGTGGCGGTGGCGGCGGCGGCGGCGGCGGCGGAGGGTCAGCACGGACCGGAGACCTTCCCTGTCGTGTGTGTGTGGTCTCGAGGGTCTGTGCGTCCCCGGCCATGCGAGGCGGGGTCGGATTTATGGCTTTCTTAACGCTCACTACTTTTGTTGCTTCTTGGAGGGATGGGGGGGTGGGGATGGGGGTGTGGGGTGGGTGGGTGGGGGGGGAGGGGGAGATGATGAGGTTGGAGGGGCAGAAATTATACCCTACGTCTTCTCTCTCTCTATTTTTCTCTCTCTCTTTTCTGTCTCCTTTCTCTCTTTCCTCTCGACTCTCTGTCTTCCTCCTCTTAAAACTTTCTTTCTCTCTCTATCTGTCTATCTCTCTCTCTTTCTCTCGTCTTCGATCTCTCTCTCTTTCTCTCTTCCTGTCTTTCTCTCATCTTCGATCTCTCTCTCTTTCTCTATCTATCTCTCTCTCTCTCTGTCTTACGTTCATCTTCGATCTCTCTCTTTCTCTCTTTCACTCTCTCTTCTCTTTGCTATATTTTTAGATCGGGTTTGGATATATTTTTCTTATCTTCTGTCTTCTCTATCCCTTGTTCCTCCTTTCTCCGTCCTTCCTATGTGTCCTCTTTCTTTACCCTCCTTCCTGCCATTCCCTTTTCTTCTTCATTCCTTCTTTTTCCATCTCCTCCTCTCCCCCCCTCCTCCTTTATCAATCTCTCTTCCCCCTCCCTCTCTCCCCCTCCCTCTCTCTCTCTCTCTCTCTCTCTCTCTCTCTCTCTCTCTTGCTCTCTCTCTCTCTCTCTCTCTCTCTCTCTCTCTCTCTCTCTGTCTCTCACTCTCTCTCTCTCTCTCTCTGGCTTTCTTTCTGGCTTTCTTTCTCCTTCCTTCCCTTCCTCACCCCTTCCTCACCCCTTCTCTCCCTTTCTCCCTCTCTCTTCTGACTCTCTCTCTCTCTCTCTCCCTCTCCCCCTCTCTCTTTCTCCCTCCCTCTCCCCCTCTCTCTTTCTCTTTCTCCCTCCCTCTCTCCCTCCCCCCTCTCTCTCTCTTTCTTCCTCCCTCTCTCCCTCCCCCCCCCTCTCTCTCTCCCTTCTCCGAATTTATTGCCGCTGTAGTTGTATCCTCAACCATGCTTCCTAATTATATCAAACGGCCAATTTAGGTGGGCTGTGAGATCGTACCCCTGATCACCGGGGTGGGGAGGGTGGGTTGCCGGGTGGGTGGGCAAGAGTGGGCTAAGTGGGTGGGTCTGAGGGAGAATGAGGAAGGTGTGTGTAAGAGGAAGGGGAGGTGAGGAAGGAGCAGAAATGTGAGGTGAGGGAGGGAGGATAGAAGGTGATAAGTTTAGTGCGTTGGGTCTTGATGTCTGTAATATTGACACCCAAAAATGCGATGGAAAAAATCGTAAAATTCACTTGGTGGAGAGAGAGAGGTTGGGAGGAGGGAGGGAGAGAGAGAGAGAGAGA
>NC_091563.1:32715431-32717931 GCF_042767895.1 Penaeus vannamei
CGACTTCCTACTCTAGGCGAGAAAGAAGGCTCCTAAGGTCACACCAAACGAACAAACGCAAGGCCTATACGCACACCCGCCCGCTAATGATGGTAATTACCGAATTACTTGCTCCAAAAATTCGCGGTGCCATATTCAATCGCACCCCTTCCTTTCGAATTACGGGGGAAACGGGCGTATGTAAATTTCCTGTTAAAGCGAGCTAAACCATTTTATTTAGAACTAATTGGCGGATGGGCGAATTCAAAGTATAGGCCTACCGTTGTTTTATTATCCGATCCATCATTTGTAATGCGATCTAACAAGCGTACACGGACACACGGGCGCACTGGAAGGCATGTCGGATCTCAAGAATTAATAAATTTACGCTCGTTGTCCCTGAAACAAGATGGGGATTTTCCCCGCGGAAATGAAGGCGATTCAACAAAGACAATAACACTGATATTACTGCATAAAAGCAATGAGGAGAGCAATGATACTAATCGTTATTATCATTATTATAGTTATTATTATTATCATCATTATTATCATTATCATTATTGTAATTATTATGATTATTATTATTATTGTTATTGTTACCATTATTATTACAGCAACAATGACAATGACAATGATGATGATGATAATGATATGGATACGAATAACATCAATGACTATGATAATAATAATGATAATGATAATTATAATAATATGATAATCATAATAATAAGATAATAATAATAATAATGATAATAATAATAATGAATAATGATAAAAAAATATGATAGCAATAATAATAATATTACTATATGATAATGATAAAAATAAATATCAAGAACAATAATGGTGATGATAATGTTAATATTGATGAAAATAGGAGCAATAACAATAATGTTAATAATAATAATGATAAAAAGGATGATGCTGATCAACATCAACAACAATAATGACGATAATAATGAGGATAAAAGTAATAGTAATAATGATAATCATAATAATCACAATAACAAGAACAATGATAATGATAATGGCAATAATGACGATGATTATATTAATAATGATATTAATAACAATGATGATCATGATAATAATCACAGCAACAAAGATGACAATTATATTAATACTGATGATTACAATATTATTCATAATAACAATAATGATGATGATGATAAACACAATAGCAATAAAGTTGATGATAGTAATAATAATAATGATAAAAAATAATAATAACAATGATAATGATGATAATAATAATAATAATAATAATGATAATAATGATAATAATAATAATAATAATAATAATAATAATAATGATAGTAATAATAATAATATTGATAATAATAATTAAAAAATAAAAAACATAATAACACTAAAAGTTATCATAACAACAACAGTAATGTTGATGATAAATATAATAATGATAATGATAATAACAATAAGAATCATAACAACAACAATGATAATGATAATAGCAATGATGTTCATAACAACAACACCAATAATAATGATGATAATAATAATAATGATGATAATAGCAATAATAACAATAGTAATGTTGTTAACAATAATAATTATAAACAACAATAATAATAATAATAGCAATAATAATAATAATAATGATAATAATAACATAAATAATCCTAATAACAACAACAATGATAATAATACCAATAAGGATAATGATGATGACAATAATGGTACTAATAACGATAATAATGTTAATAACAATTATAATGATAATCATAATCAAATGATGATTACAGTAACAGTAATGATAGTAATAATAATAATGATCATAATTATGATAACCATAACAACAATAGCAATAATAATGATAACAATAATCATAATAATAGTATTGATAATAATGATGTCAATAATAAGGATAATGATAATAACGATATCGAAAATAATGATGATAATGATAATACTACCAATAACAAAAATGAGAACAATAACAATAATAATGATAAGGATAATGATAATGATAATAATGATAAAATAACAATAGTGATAATGATAATAATTATGACAATGATAATAAAAATAGTAATAATAATAATTATTATTATTATTATAATAATAATAATAATAATAATAATACAGTAACAATAATGATAACAGAAACAATGATAATAATATGATAGCAATAATGATACTAATAGTAATGATAATGATAATAATGATAATAGAATAGCAATAATGATAATGATAGTAATAATGATAATGATGATATGATAACAACAACAGCAACATCTAGCATCGGCAACGACACCAGTAATTATGAGAGAAATAACATTAATGATAAATGTTACCTATAATGATGCTAATATTTTCCTTATTTCTTCGTCCGAATCTAATATTTTTTTCTTAAGACAATCATTATTATCTTTGTTATCTTTATTATCATTTATTGACGTTAGTGTTACTTATTTTTTATGAATACCGTCTTTCAAATTAAGAAAATAATTAAGAAAATTATTGGAAAAGATATTTGTTTATGAATACAGAATAAGAAGGA
>NC_091563.1:32730431-32732931 GCF_042767895.1 Penaeus vannamei
TCTCCTGGCACCGTGTGGTCTGAGGGAGGAGAGTGGAAAATGTTGGAAGGGAGTAAGGATGATGAAAGATAGGAGAGGATAGCAGAATAGGCAAGAGGTAAGCGATAGAGAGGAAGAGATAGGAGGCTAATTTAGGGATAAGGAAAAGGGGAATGAGCGATAGGAAAGAAGAGAGCATAAGAGAGAAATGGAGACGTAGAACGGGAGAAAAAAAAAAAGAAAAAAAAAAGGGAATGAGAGAGAAAAGAAGAGAGTAGAAGAGAAGAATGGAAACATAGAACGAGAGAAAAAGAAAAAGAGAAAAGAGAGGAAAGTAGAAGAACGCAAAGATACAGCAAAGAGACGGAAGAGAGAAGAGAGAAGAGAGAAGGCTTGGGGCAAGGGCAAGAAGAGGAATGCTGGACAGAGAAAGAGGGCAAATATAATCAACAGTGTGTTCTGAAATTATCTTTTGTAGTATTTTACAGATTATTGAAAGATTATATAGAAACTAATGTAATATCAATGTAAAACATTCTTTTCCTTTTTTTGCCAACTCTCATGGTCATGTATTTTAGTTTATTTATTTATTTATTTTTTAAATAAACCTAATGTTTAATATCGCAAGTTGTGTGGTTATGACATTATTGCATACTACTGTACATTAAGTTTAGTAATATGTTGTGTGGAACTTAGATGGATAGAGTGCAGAAATAAATAACAACAATCTCACTAGATTATTCAGATCATATTGAAGGAAATGTAATGTCAATAAAAATCATTGTTTTTTTCTCTTTTTGTTATCCAAATGTCATGGTAGGTTAATAAAAAAATTAAAAGAAACCTAATGTTTAACATCACATACATAGTGTAGTTACTGTATATTAATATATATCCTTATACATCAAATTTAGTTGTAGGGGAAAACTTGTGGAAGGTGAAAGGATTGGAAACAGAAGTAAATAACTGAGACATTACATGAAGCAAGGAAGTTAAAGAGATGACATCTCTTTTTTATGTTTTTTCAAGTGCAAGCCTCTTTTTTATTTCAATAAGCTCTTGCCTGCTTGCATAATAAGATGTCATAAGCTGCTTTTCATGTTCCAGTAACTCAAGCCTTTTCTGGTGCAGCTCCCTGTCCATTTCTCTAAGAAGATGGTTTCTTTCTGAAGCCAACTTCAGAGCTTCCTGTTTCTTACATGTTAGTTTTTTTTTTTTTTGGGGGGGGGGGACAGGGCCCCTTCTGCACTGCAGCTACTGGCTGATCCTCAGTTTGAGCAGGACCATCATCAAGGGACACTTGCCCATCATCATGGGACTCTTGCAGGGTAGGAAGCTCCTCCAAAGAAAATGTCAGTGAGCCATCATCTAAAATTAAGAGAAAAAAAGAAAAAAATAAGTGGAAGTTGAAATTTACAGGAAGTGCACCATTTAGCTGAGTGGGTTTTGCACTTGCAATTGCAAATTTTGAATACTAACCATGAAACCAAAACTGTCAGAGCAAAATAGTTATGATCTTGTAAGACATTAAATAAACCAAATCTGTAACCCTCATGATGAAGTTGAACAAACATCTTTAATTGCTTCAGTGGGACATACCAGCATTTTCGATAATAACTTTTCCATGATGTGCTCTATCGCTGTCCCAGCTATTGTGGATTGGATCCAATTCCTCCTCAATCAAAGGAAGGACAGAGACTGAAAAGGGATCCATTGGCCTCGGTGGTGGACCTCCTCCGGTTTGGGCCCTCTCGGATTTCAGGCGGGAGTGCTCCTTCTTTGTTCTGAAAAGGGGTTCAAAATTATGATTATGTGATTAACTTCCACACAGTTTTTACATTTGACAGTGTGTATGTTTTGGTTTCATAATCAGTGTCACTCACCTGTTTCTTATATTATCCCATATTTTCCGCAACTGCTGAGCGTTTTTTTTTTTTGTGACCCGTCAGGTCACAAAATTTCATAGCTATCTCCTGCCATGCCTGTGCCTTCCGGTTTGCGGCATAAAACTTGGTACTTCTGTCGTTCACGGCCTCTATATAGTCCTTTATGAGGTCTCGAAGGACTTCTGTATCCAAAAATGATAAAGGAGACGAACGAGAAACTTCGGTGTTGGTTTCCATGGTGACGCTGTGCACTGCAAATGTAAACAAATTTGGATTTCCCGCGTTTTCCCCCCATCACCGAAGCGCTATATTTAGCAGGAATCCAAGATGTTAGCGCCTGGCGATCCCTTTCGTTCGCCAGGCCTGGCGAACACCAGCCTTGGGTTTACAAGTAAGGCCTCCCTCACTCAAATGTTCGCCAGGCGAACGCCAGCATTGGCGAAAGGTTTTAAAAGTATAAAGTGAAAAATGACCTTAATACTATAACAAAGTTAACTTTATACTTTATTTTGTACTATACTTTATACCATAACAAAGGTAACTTTATGCTTTATACTATAATATATCAATGTTATACTTTTATACAAAAAATAACTCTATACTTTAACAAAGGAGTTTAAAATGTACAGTTTTCC
>NC_091563.1:32752931-32762931 GCF_042767895.1 Penaeus vannamei
GAAACAAAAATTTCTGCTTAACATACACACTCCCCAAACCACACTACATGACTGGTCGTATCACAGCCAGTATGTAATTGGGCTCATAATGGTAGTTAGTGCCAAAAGCTGTTAGCAAGTGTGGTGTTAACAAGACTATCGGGAACGTAAGGTATCTGTACCTGCTTGTTAGTCGGCGAGGCTTGTGGTATTCGCCGCCTCAGCTGCTATCTTTGGTATGTTGGTGCTGGTTAATTGTCCCTCGGTGTGGGAGGGTTGTGTTTCTCTGGTTTTCACTTTGCTCCGTCGAAGGCTCTGTCTGTCGGTCTGTTTGTGTCTCTGTCTGTAACTCTCTCTCTCTCTCAGTATGTATATATATATATATATATATATATATATATATATATATATATATATATATATATATATATATATATATATATATGTATATATATAGATAGACAGATAGATAGATACCTGTGTCTATATATATATATGAATATATAAGTATACACACATGTATGTACGTATATATATTTATATATATATATATATATATATATATATATATATATATATATATATATATATATATATATATATATATATATATACGTATGTATACATATACATCCTTATATATGTATATATATGAATATTTAAGTATACATACATGTATGTATATATATGTATATATATATATATATATATATATATATATATATATATATATATATATATATATATATACACACACATATAAGTATATATATATATATATATATATATATATATATATATATATATATATATACATATATCCACTGTGTACGCCTTTGTGTATGTTCCCTCCCATTGAATCTCACACACAAATCTCTCCCACATGAATACCCCGTCATCCTCCCATTACACCCCCTCTCCCTCCCCTCCCTCCCTCCCCCTCTCCTTCCTTTCCTCCCCCCATCCTCTCTTCCTCCCCTCCCCTTCCTTCCCCTTTTTTCCCCCTCCCCTCCTCCCTCCCTTCCCTCTCTCCCCCCATCCCCCTTCCCCCTCTCCTCCCCTTCCTCCTCCCCCCACCCCCTCCCTCCCCCTCCCCTCCCCTTCCTCCCTCCCTACCCCATCCCCTTCCTCCCCTCCTCCCCCTCTCTCCCTCCCCTTCCTCCCTCCCTCCCCCCTCCTCCCCCATTCGATCCTGACAATGTTATATTTACAGTGACTGGCTCGCCGGCACCAGCGCGGAGGCGGCCCGGCCGAGCGGAGAATATCTGTGACTTTAATTACTCCGCGGCTGTAATTAGTGGCCACGGCAGCCTTAGTGATAGTAATGTCTGGGTTTGGCCCTCATTACGTCACCTGGTCACGCTCGTACCCCTCCCCCCTCCCCCTCCCCCTCCAAAACCAAACCACCCAGCTCGAAAAGCCTTTTTGTTTTGTTTTTGTTTTTGTTATATTTAGTTATTTACTTTTTTTGGGGGGGGGGGCGGGGAGAGGGATGTCACAATTTAACCTCATTAAAATTGCTACGAATCCATGATTATATCGACAATGAGATTATTAATCATTATCATACTGTATTAAGGACAATAATTAAGATAAATGATGAGATTTATAGTAATGATTGTAATTATCATGATTATCTTTATTACTGTCATTTTATCTCAATCACACGGCATCCTAATTAGTGTTCTTCTTCTTATTAAGATAATGATATTGATGATAATTAATATCATTAATTATTATTATTGATTGTCATTCTTATCGTTAGCGACATATCATCATCGAATCATTATCATTATTAATATCATCATCATCATAGTCATTATCATGATTATTATTATTATTACCAATATCACTGTATCATTATCATCATCATTATAATGATAATAACAATAATAGTGATAATGATAATAATGATTATTATTGCAATTATTATCATTTTATTATTATCATTATCATTATCATCATCATTATCATTATCACTATAATTATCAATGTTAGCAACATCATCATATTATCATCAGCATCACTATTAATAATATTATCATAATCATGCCGTTTTCTTTATTATTATTGTTTTATTATTATCATCATCATTTCTTGTTGTTGTCATTTGTTGTTTTATTGTTGTTTTCATGATTATCATTTATTATTTTCATCATTATCATTATTACTAGTTGTAATATTATCATTGTTATTATAATCATTATCATCATTACTCGTTATAATATTACCATTGAATTAAAGGGGAAAAGTGAAAACAAAAGAAGTAGGTGGGAAAACGAAAAGAAATAAAAGAATAAAAGAAAGAAGAAGAAGAAAACAAAGAATAACAAGAAAAGAGAGAAGATAGAAGGACAGAAGGAGAAAAAAGAAAAATGTGTAAGTAATGATAGCTAATTTCTTATGTAATTTTTATTCATTATGTCTCTTATTGTACGTAATAAATCTCACTGTATTCATGTTCAGTGTGTTTTTTTTTTCTGGCAGATACTGATAACGGTGAGATTCAGATTTTAAGAAGTACTGAACTTCGTAAAACTGAAATAGTCGAATTTATTAATTTATTCATATCTTAACACAATACAAATGTGTGAAAATGTATGTGTGAGTATAAATGTGAATGTATATATATATGTATGTGTCTGAGTGTTTCTGTGTGAGTGCATGTGTGTGTTTCTGTGTGAGTGCTTAGATTGTAACCTAGCGGTTTCCAAAGCCAGTGACCGGCACACACACATAAGTACACGCATACACGCCCACACACATACACACACACACATAAGTACATGCATACACGCCCACACACACACACACATAAGTACACGCATACACGCCCACACACACACACACATACACATAAGTACACGCATACACACACACACACACATAAGTACACGCATACACACACACGCGCGCACACACACACACGCACACACACATAAGTACACGCATACACGCACAGACACACACACGCACACATAAGTACACGCATACACACACGCGCGCGCGCGCACACACACACGCATAAGTACACGCATACACACCCACACACATACACACATAAGTACACGCATACACGCCCACACACGCACACACACACATAAGTACACGCATACACGCACAGACACACACACACATAAGTACACGCATACACACTCGCGCGCGTGCGTGTATATGTATATGTATATATATATATATATATATATATATATATATATATATATATATATATATATATATATATATATATATATATATTTATATATTTATATATATACATATACACACACTCATAATGTCTATATGTCTTTCCCGCTCTCTCTCTCTATCTCTATTTATCTATGTATCTACCTACTTATTTATCTCTCTCTCTCACTCTCTCATTCTCTCTCTCTCTCTCTCTCTCTCTCTCTCTCTCTCTCTCTCTATATATATATATATATATATATATATATATATATATATATATATATACATATATATATACATATATATATCAATATATATATACATATACATATATATATATATATATATATATATATATATATCTATATATATACGTATATATATATACACTTACATATATATATATATATATATATATATATATATATATATATATATATATATATATATACACACACACACACACACACACACACACACATATATATATATATATATATATATATATATATATATATATATATATATATATAAATATATATATATATATATATATATATATATATATATATATATATATATATATATATATATATATATATATACAAACAGAGAGGGAAATGAATGGATAATTATTTGTATAAGAGTGATACAGAGAGCGAGGCAGGCAGACATCTTGATTAAGAAACAACGAAAGAGAGAAATAGAGAGAATACAAAGACAAAAAATCAAGACCCAGAGAATGACAAAACGGGAATGATGATTTTTTTTATGAAGCAATATCCAAAACAATCAACCCTCTCTTGCACACGCATGTTGACAAATCATAAACACAAATAAATCACTTGAAAATGTTGCAACAACGCGACCTCTTTTAGCTCGTGTTATTGAAACGTTTCGTGCTTAACTAATCGTGTTTTTTTTTTTTTTTTTTTTTTTTTAATTAGATAATCAGTTCAAGTCAGCGGCTTACAGTAAGAGGTCCGGGATGATGAAAATGTGTTGTATCATCAAAATTAATCTTGGGTTTGGCTTAAAAAAAGTAAAAATAGCAATAATGATAGAAAATAGAAATAAATTAAGAATCAATATGTAGAAGATTGTGGTAACAGGTTGTACCCATATACGTTACATGGCGAAACTCTTGTACTAGTACTTAATAGCCAAGTAGTGTTCGTTAAACCCA
The DNA here is from genome assembly GCF_042767895.1 of Penaeus vannamei. Classification (NCBI taxonomy): domain Eukaryota; kingdom Metazoa; phylum Arthropoda; class Malacostraca; order Decapoda; family Penaeidae; genus Penaeus; species Penaeus vannamei. The sequence continues at coordinate 32,757,286 of NC_091563.1, forward strand.
AAATGAGTTATTATCTCGGTATTTAGAGATAGGAATACTGTTCATTATTGTTTGTTCTTATTTATTTCCAGTTCGTGCTCCGGTTGATAGTTTTGTCTTGTAATTATGAGCGATCAAAACGAAAGTTAAGCCATTATGATGAACATGAGATTCTTAGGTCTTGGTCGTCTATTGTTACGCTGATATTGCACTTCGCTTGTTCCTTGACACACAATCGGATGTACTTACATGATGTTAACACTTTCACGTACATAGACAGGAACATACGTTTACACAAACACATACTGAAACACAGACATACAGAAACACCATTTACATTCACAGACATACAGAAATGCCTTTTCACATACAGAGACACATAAATACCCACTCACACACACAGACACATAAATGCCCACTCACACACAGACATACAGAAACACATACACTCAAACAGATCGACACTCGCAGCCCAAAGCAGGTCAGGTGGCACCAGGTCGCCGCGGGCAGGTCGCAGTCACAGAACCCTCGACGATATTCGAAGTCGCTCCCCTGGGAGGCTCCCCGCCAAGTGCAGAGACCTGCGCCCTCAACCCTGACGGGAGCCAGGTCGTCTTTGTGGTCGCGTCCTCAGTGTGGCACATTTAACACCTCAAGTGGCACCGCTTTCGGGCCTGACCCTTTCCTCTCCCGCTGGCCTCCGCGCGCCCTCAGATGCCGCCGCCCCTTCGACCGTTTTTGTTCTCGGCCGAAGGTGAGGTCAGGCGGAGGGGGAAAGGTGGGAAGAGGGCGGCAGGCGGGGGAGGGCGGGGGGCCGGACGATAGGGGGATGGGGGGCGGAAGGAGGGAGGGAGGGATGGGGGGCGGAAGGAGAAAGGGAGGGAGGGGGAGGGACACAAAGGGGTGCCTATACCCCGGCGGGTGAATAAAAGCGCCGGTAAAGATGGCAGGTGCCGTACGTCACAGTAATGGGGGCGGGGAGAGATGAAGGAGGAGGAGGGAGGATCTCAGAAAAAGGACGAACATATATTGAGAAAAAAAGGAGGAGGGGATAGGAGAGGGGCAGGAGAAGAGGAGGAATACGTGTCTTTGTCGCCCATCGTCGGCGGCGGCGAAGAAGAAGGAGCCCCGAAGGAAAGCGATATGCCTTCGGGCGGAGGATCCAGGGAAGGGGAACAGGCGCTTCCTTATCTCGAGCGACATTAGAGGCACGCGTGGGGAGCCCTTGAAAGGTGAAAGAGGTGAAGTGAAAAGCGACCGAAGAGGAGCACGAGGAGGAGAAGGAGGAGGAAGAGGAGGACGACGGCGAAGAGGGCCAAGAGGAGGACGAGGAAGAACAAGGTCCGAGTGTATGTTTTGCGTTCTGTCGCGGGCGGAAACGTCCCTTTCGGAAGACTCGATAACTGAGGCTAAAACTGGGGCTTAGGAGGGCGTCTATTGCCTTCCCCCCCGCCCCCCTTTCCGTCTTCCTTCTCTTTTCCCCATTCCCTCTCCATCCCTCCTTCTCTTCTCTCCATCCCCCCTTCGCCCCTCCTTTCCACTTCCCCATTCTCCCTTCTTTCTCTTCCCCATCACCTCTCACCCCTCCTTCCGTCCTCCCCATCCCCTTTTTCCCCTCTTCCCCACTTCCTCATTCTTCTTTCCTTTCTTCTCCACCCGTAGCTTGTATTTGCTTCTCTTTCCATCTTCTCCATCATCCTTCTCCCCTGTTTCCCTCTTCCCCATCTACCCCTTCGTCCTTCCTGCCTCTTACCCATTTACCTTTGCCTCTCCTTTCCTCTTCCCCATCTCCCTACACCCTTCGTTCCTCTTCCCCACCCTCCCCTTACATCCTCTATCCTTCTTCTCAATCCTCTTCCGCCCCTCTTTCCTTCTTCCCTATCCCTTATTGCTTTTCCTATCCCTCTTCCCCATCCCCCCATTTCCTCCCTCCTTTCTTCCCCATCCCCCTTCGGCGCTTTTTCCCTCTTCTCCACCCCCTATCCCTCCCTTCCCTCTTCCACACCCTCTATCCCTCCCTTCCCTCTTCCCCACCCCCTATCCCTCCCTTGCCTCCTCCCCACCCCCTTTGCTCCTCCTCCTCTCGTCCCCAACTCCCCTTCACTCCTCTTTCCCTCTTCCCCACCCCCTCTCCGTGGTCGCTGGGGAGCACTCACTAATTATGAGAGGCTGGAGGTACATCGAGAGTGCAAGGGAGGCGGGGGAAGGAGAGAGAAGGGGGGAGGGGGAAGGGGAGAGGGAGAAGGAGAGAGAAGGGGGAAGGAGAGAGAAGGGGGAGGGGTAAGGAGAGAGGAGGGGGAGGGGGAAGGGGAGAGGGAGAAGGAGAGAGGAGGGGGATGGAGAGAAGGGGGAAGGGGGTAAGAGAGAGAAGGGGGGAGGGGAAAGGACAAAAGAGGGGGAGGGAGGAGAGAGTAGGGGAAAGGAGGTAGGAGAGAGGAGAGAAAAGGGGGAAGGAGAGAGGAGGGGCGGGGGGTAGAGAAGGGGGAAGGAGAGGAGAGGGCAAGGGGAAAAAGAACGGAGGGAGAAGATGGTGGGAGAGAGATGGGGAAGGGAGTAGGAGAGAGAAAGGAAAAGAAGGTAGGAAAGAGAATGGGGAGGAGGTAGGAGAGAGGAGAGAGAAGGGGGATGGAGGTAAGAGAGAAGAGAGGGCAGGGAGAAGGAGAGAGGAAGGGGGAAGGAGGGTCAGGGGGAGGGGGGGGGTGAAGCCAGGAGGCCAGTTGCCGTGCCGAAGAGCTGTTCATTAGGTTGCGGTAATGGTTTTCCCCGCCATAAAGATACCCTAGTTGTAAACAAGCGTAAAGCACCGGTCCTATCTCTGCCATCTCGCTTTTATCTACTATCTATCTATCTTCGGAACACCGTGGTCCTATCTATCCGTTCTTATCTGTTCGTCTCTGTTGATTCATTTCGGGCGAATCTATCGAGGCTCCTTATCAATATTTAATTGTTTATTTGCTTCTCTTTCTCTCAAAAATCGGTTGGTTAGCGAAAAATCGCTACCTATTTCCTTCGCTAGACACGTCCCCAGTTCTAATAACATTACGAAACAATTTCCTCAATTTTTTTTCTCTCTCTCTCTCCTTCGCTTTATTACCTTTTTATCTATTCATTCCTCCACTTATTGGAGTTATCAGCACCTTAATACTCCGCCATAAAAAGTCACCATTAAGTTCCTAATGTTTTTGAAGAGTTCGAAGTCAAGGAGGTTTCCGAAAGTCTCCCCTTCAGGCCCCATCTTCTGTTTCTGAAGGGCGGTGTTAAGTATGCATATCCGCTGAGAGAAAATGCCTTTTGTGTCTTCATTATTCTCTCTTTCTCTCTTTCTTTCTTTCTTTCTCTCTCTCTCTCTCTCTCTCTCTCTCTCTCTCTCTCTCTCTCTTTCTCTCTCTCTCTCTCTCTCTCTCTCTCTCTCTCTCTCTCTCTCTCTCTCTCTCTCTCTCTCTCTCTCTCTCTCTCTCTCTCTCTCTCTCTCTCTCTTCATTTATCTCTTTCACACATGTTCGTTCGTTTTCTCGCTTCATTCGTATTCTTAAAATAATCCAAATTTCTCTCTCTCTCTCTCTCTTTATTTAGCTAATTGTATTTATCTCTTTCACAAAAGTTCGTTTGTTCTCTCGCTTCATTCGTATTCTCAAAAATAATCCAAACTTTATAATTATGAGTCGTCTTAAAAAAAAAAAAAATCAGTTTAACAGTCTTGTGAAAATCGTTACGCCAGTCATTTTCAAACTCGAGAGTATTTTGAAATAGGATTTGAATCATAAGCCAAAAGGAAATGCTTTCTGCCTCTTAACGGACTTTTAACGATCACTCATTTGAAACTGAAAGAGCTGCCGGCTATTTGATATCCATTGGATTGTTGTTTATTTGTACTAACACCTGAATAGGCCTACTTAACCAGGAACATTTATATTGTTCATTGTGTACGTATTCATGTACACCGATGTATGTATGTCTTTTATGTATCTAATTATTTATTTTTCTTCATCTGTCTTTTTCTTTTAATCATTTTGCTATTCATGCTCATCTAAAGCCTCCTTTGATATTTCAAATATTCGCTTGATATCAAATTTATATATTCACGCGTCATTTAAAACCAAATGAACCAGTAGATCAATAAAGTGATTAATTCATGCTCACTAAAGATAAAAAATGGCCGACAGCCTAATTCCGCCTCATGTACACGAGTCCAGCCTCCCTTCCATAAAAAGAGATATGAAGTTAATAAAATTCAAATCAAACAACTGATTTTTTAGATTTAAACCTTTATATCGTAATACCTGTGAAAGTGTCTACAACCATGCGCAAATCACCATAAAAAAAAGAAATCGTTCGGTCAGTCCATCCACTACGCGACTCTGATTTATAAGAGAATTGCGCTCGTGGCCGTTTTCCCGCGCATTACAGATAAAATATAACCACGTGACCCATAAAACAAAGAATAAAACAACTAATTCCTCCTCCTACCCCCCACAGACCCCTGAAAAAAAGAGAAAAAAAAAAAGGATCCGAAACTGTAAATCTCAAAACCTGCGAAAAAGAGTTTGAAACCGCGAGCAAATAACCGTAAAAAGCCTGTATCATGTGGCCAGTATATCCACTAGGTGACCCTGATTTATAAGTGTAGTGTAATGGCGTCCACCTTCCCCGCTCAGGTTATGTTCCACTATCGGCCGCTCTGCGATAATCACCAGAATTATTACTTTTAGCCGCTGTTCAAAAACTGGGGGAAAAAGGCCCGCTTGTATTTTTGGTCGGATTTTGCTACACATAAAGCAAGGAATTTATGGGTCAGCATCTCTATTTCCAGAGGGGTCGGGTAATTTGTTTTATTTTTTGCAGTTCAGTTTGGGTGTCTGGGTAATATAGATTTTTTTTTTGTTTTTTTGTTTACGTTTGCTGTGAGGCATTGGAGATGCTCTCTCTCTCTCTCTCTCTCTCTCTCTCTCTCTCTCTCTCTCTCTCTCTCTCTCTCTCTCTCTCTCTCTCTCTCTCTCTCTCTCTCTCTCTCGAATTCGCTTTAGGACAAAAGATGTTCTTAGTTGTTCTTCGAGATAAAGATCACGTAAAAGATTGACCGGAATCGTCCTGGCAACGAGAGAGAAAGGGGAAAAAGAGGGGATAGAAGGGGATAGAAGAAGACGAGGGGAAAGGGGAGAGAGGGGAAAAAGGAAAGAGAGAGAGAGAGAGAGAGGGAGGGAGTAAAAAAAAAGACGTTCCCTAAAATCGGCCGTGCTGTTAATAAAGTGGTCCGGCGCCTGGACACTGCGGCCCTAATCTGCCCATATTGTCGCCCTCTCCTCTGTATATCACCCCCCCCCTATCCTTACGGCTCCTGCCCTCCCCTCCCCCACCCTTCTATCTCTCCCTCTCCTCCCCCGGCCTCTCTCCCACCCCTCTCTCCTCCCCTTCTCTCTCTCCTACCCCCCTCTCTCTCTCTCCCACCCCCTCTCCCCTCTTCCGCCCACTCTCCCCTCTCCCTACTTCTCTCAACTATCTCCCCTCTCGGTATCTCGGTAGCGGTTGACCCCTCCCCCCTGCCCTCCCTCTCCCTCTCTTTATCCTCTGGCTTTCACGTCTCTGTTTGGCAGCCTCCCCCACCCACTTCCCTTCTTTTTAAGTGTCTGTCTACCAGTCAGTCTATCTATCTATCTATTTATCTGTCTA
>NC_091563.1:32770431-32772931 GCF_042767895.1 Penaeus vannamei
TCCCTTCCCCTCCTCCTCCATCCCTCTCCTTCCCTCTCCCCTCTTTCTTCTCTGCCCCCCACCCCCCACCCTTCCCCCTGCCCTGCCTCTCCTCTTCAGCCGTCTTCAAGGTCGACTTTTAATAAGAGGGAAGTTTTTAAAGCAAGTCTTGCCCCTTCCTCCCCTCTGCTACCTCTTTCCCTTCCCTCCTCCATCACCATTTCATCTTCCTCCTTCTCCTCCTCCTTCTCCTCTTCCTTATCTTCCTCTTAACCAGACCTTTCTTGCAGTCACTAGTTACAGTATCCTGTACAAAGTGGTAATGATGAAGCATGTTGAGAGAGAGAGAGAGAGAGAGAGAGAGAGAGAGAGAGAGAGAGAGAGAGAGAGAGAGAGAGAGAGAGAGAGAGAGAGAGAGAGAGAGAGAGAGAGAGAGAGGAAGAGAGGGGGGGAGGAGGGAGAGAGAGAGAGAGAGAGAGAGAGAGAGAGAGAGAGAGAGAGAGAGAGAGAGAGAGAGAGAGAGAGAGAGAGAGAGAGAGAGAGAGAGAGAGAGAGAGAGAGAGAGAGAGAGAGAGAGAGAGACAGAGAGACAGAGGCAGAGACAGAAAGATAGATAAAGAGAGAGCGAAGAAGAAGAAGAAGCGGGCGATGATGATGATGAAAATGAACAAGAAATGAAGAAGAAGAAGAGGATAAAAAGGAAGAAGGAAGAAGGAAAATTAGAAGCTGCGGAAATGGAGAGTATGAATGGAAAAAAGAAGAACAAGGAAAAGAGAAAAGGGGAAGGAAAAGGAAAATGATAATGATAATAATGATAATCGAAAACAAAATAAAGAAACTGGTTAGATAGCCAATGATAATTCATAAAATACTAAAGAAAAACAACACAGAAAACGAATAATCCATTTTGAAAACGAACGAACAGAAAGGAAAAATACATAAATACAAAGGACACATAGAAGAAGAAAGGGCGATAAAGAGGGAGGAGGCCAGAGGGAGATAACAGGCCACTCCTAACCCCCAAAGGAGAGAATAAAAGGAGAGATGAATAAACTGATAGGGGTAAGAGGATGAGGAGGAGAAGGAAAAAGGGAATTAAAGGATAGAATAAGAGAGAGAGAGAGAGAGAGAGAGAGAGAGAGAGAGAGAGAGAGAGAGAGAGAGAGAGAGAGAGAGAGAGAGAGAGAGAGAGAGAGAGAGAGAGAGAGAGAGAGAGAGAGAGAGAGAGAGAGAGAGAGAAATTTCGTAGGAATAGGAGGAGAAAAGGAAGAGTAAAAAGAGGAGAAGGTGAAGGAGAATGGACGGGAGGGGGAGGAGGAGGAGGAAGAAGATGATAAGGAGCAGGATAATAGTAAAAGGAAAAGGAAGGGGAAGAGAAGGAGAAGAACGTGGAAGAAGAAGACGAGGAGGAAGAGGAAGAAAAATAGGAAGAGGAGGAGGAGGAGGAGTATGAATAGATGTCGGAGGAGGAACAGACGGAGAGGGAAGGAGAAAAGGAGGAGGAAGAGGAAGAAAAATAAGAAAAGGAAGAGGAGGAGAAATAGTATGAATAGATGTTAAAGAAGGAAGAGGAGGAGGAGCAGAAATAGAAGGAAGAAAAATAGGAAGAGGAAGAGGAGGAGGAGGAGTATGAATAGATGTCGCAGGAGGAACAGAAGTAGAAAGAAGGAGAAAAGGAGAAGGAAGAGGAAGAAAAATATGAAAAGGAAAAGGAGGAGGAATAGTATGAATAGATGTTGTAGAAGAAAGAGGAGGAGGAGCAGAAATAGAAGGAAGAAAAATAGGAAGAGGAAGAGGAGGAGGAGGAGGAGGAGTATGAACAGATGTTGGAAAAAGGAAGAGGAGGAGGAACAGAAATAGAAGGAAGAAAAATAGAAAGAGGAAGAGGAGGAGGAGGAGGAGGAGGAGGGGGATCAGGAGGAGGGGGGGAGCAGAAGCAGGAGGGGCAAAATCGAGGTGGGGGGAGGGGAGAGAGGGGGTGAGGAGGAGGGAGTCAGAGGTAACGCGAGGAAACCACACTTGACAAAGACGTGTGTATGCCATGATGGAACAGCACCGACGGACGATCATTTCTCAGACGACCCTGAGCACGACCCCGCGTTTCTTGCTTGCTTCTTCGCCGCCATGAAAGGGTGTGAGAGAGAGGGGGGGGGTGGAGAAGGGGGAGGAGAAGAGAGAGGGAGGGGGGTGGGGAGAAGAGAGAGGGGGAGGAAGAAGAGAGGGGGAGGGGGAAAGGAGAAGAGAGGGCTGGAGGGGGGAGGAAGAAGGGGGGAGGTGGGGGGAGGAAGAAGGGGAGGGGGGAAAGGAGACGAGAGAGGGGGAGGAATAAGGGGGAGGAGGGGGTGGAGAAAAGAGAGGGGGAGAAGGAAGGGGGAAGGAGAAGAGAGAGGGGGAGGGGGAGGAGGGGGAGGAAGAATGGGGGAGGGGGGAAAGGAGAAGAGAGGGGGAGGAAGAAGGGAGGGGGGAGAAGAGAGGGGGAGGGGGAGGAAGAGAGGGGGAAGAAGAAGGGGGAGGGGGGAGG
>NC_091563.1:32782931-32787931 GCF_042767895.1 Penaeus vannamei
GCAGGGGGGGGAGGGGGGGGGGGGAGGGAGGAAGGGAGGGAGGGAGAAAAAGAGGAAGGAAGGGAGGTAGGGCAGGGAGGGAGGATGGAGGATGGAGGGAGAGAAGGAGGGAGGGAGAAAAAGAGTTAGGGAGGGAGGAGGGAGGGAGAAAAAGAGGAAGGGAGGGAAGGAGGGAGGGAGAGAGGGAGGATGGAGGGATGGAGGGAGGGAAGGAGAGGGAGAAAAAGGAAGGGAGGGAAGGAGGGAGGAAAAGAGGAAGGGAGGGAAGGAGGAGGGAGAAAGAGAGGAAGTGAGGGAGGAAGGGCAGGGAGAGGCAGGGACGGAGGGAGGGAGGGAGGGAAGGAGAAAAAGAAGAATAAAGGGAGGGAGGGAGGGACAGAGGGGGGAAGAAGGGAGAGAAAGAGGAAGGGAAGGAGGGAGAAAGGAGGGAGGGTTGGAGAAGTGGACAAAAGGAGGGAGGGAGGAAGGATGAGAGAAAGGAGGGAGGGAGAAAAAGAGAAAAGGAGGGAAGGAGGGAGGAAGGAAGGAGAAAAAGAGAAAGTGAGGAAGAGGGAGGGAGGGAGAAAGGAGGGAGGGAAGGAGAAGTGAATAGAAGAAAGAAGGGAAGGATGGAGGGAGGGAGAAAAGAGGAAGGGAGGGAGGAAGAAAGGGAGGGAGGAAGAAAGGAGGGGAGGGATGGATAAGTTGATAGAAGGAGGGAGGGAGGAAGAAAGGAAGGGAGGGAGGAAGAAAGGAGGGAGGGATGGATAAGCTGATAGAAGGAGGGAGGGAGGAAGGGATGGGAGAAGGAAGAAAGGGAAGAATGGGAGGAGGAGAGAGGGAGAAGGAAGAAGTGAAAAGAAAGGAGGAATAGGAGAATAATGAAAGGAAGAGAAAAGACGGGAGATAGGGAAGGAGGAAGGAAGGGAGAAAGAGAGGGAAGTAGGGAAGAAGGAGAGAAGAGGAAGAAAATGAAAAATTAAAGAAAAGAAGGGAGGATTAGGAGAGCTGGGGTAAAGAAGGAATAGGGAGCGAGAGGGGAATAAAAGTGAAAGAAAGTAAAAGGGAGGAAGTGAAACCAAGGGAGAGCAGGAATTATGTAGTAATTAAGGAAGCAATAGGAAGCGAGAGGGAGAAATGATGAAGGGAAGATGGGAGGGAGAGATTAAAGGATGGATGGAGGAAGAAAGGGAGAAAAGAGAGGGAAGGAAAGAATGGAGAGCGAGAAGAAGGAAGAATAGAGAAAGAATGAAGAAATAAGGAGAGAGAGAGAGGAAATAAAAAGAAGAGAAGTAGGGAGGATAGGAGCAATAGGAAAAGAGCGGAGAAGAGAGATGGAGAAAGGTTGAAGGAAGGGAGGAAGTAGGGATTCAGAAGGAAAGAGAGGAGGCGAAGAGGATGGAGAGAAATAGAAGAGAGGAGGGGAAGGAAGGGAGGAAAGAAAGAAAAGAAAGAAAGAAGACAAAGAGAGAGAGAGAGAGAGAGAGAGAGAGAGAGAGAGAGAGAGAGAGAGAGAGAGAGAGAGAGAGAGAGAGAGAGAGAGAGAGACAGAGAAAACGAGAGAGAGAAAGAGAGAGAAAGAGAGAGAACGAGAGAGAGAGAGAGAGAGACAGACAGACAGAGACAGCGAGAGCGAGCGAGAGCGAGAGAGAACGAGAGAGAGAAAGAGAGAGAGAGAGAGAGAGAGAGAGAGAGAGAGAGAGAGAGAGAGAGAGAGAGAGAGAGAGAGAGAGAGAGAGAGAGAGAGACAGACAGACAGACAGACAGACAGACAGACAGACAGACAGACAGACAGACAGACAGACAGAGAGAGAGAGAGAGAGAGAGAGAGAGAGAGAGAGAGAGAGAGAGAGCGAGAGAGAGAGAGAGAGAGAAGAGGAAAGGGTTTTCGTCTCAAGAACTTAACACATCACTGAGGATCGTGTCTTGGAATTCGAGCAGGTGGAAGGGAAGGCCTCGCCATTTATGAGATTTATTCATTCTTTATCTATCCCTTTATTCGTCATTTCTTTGCGTTATCTTCGTCTTTCGTTATTATATCAAATTCGGTAAACTTTCTCTCTCTCTCTCTCTGTCTCTCTCTCTCTCTCTCTCTCTCTTTCTCTTTCTCTTTCTCTTTCTCTTTCTCTCTCTCTCTCTTTCCCTTTCTCTCTCTCTCTTTCTCTCTCTCTCTCTCTCTCTCTCTCTCTCTCTCTCTCTCTCTCTCTTTCTCTTTCTCTTTCTCTCTCTCTCTGAAATGCACATTTACATAAGAATACAACCTTTACGTATGGAAAAGACAGAGATAGGTAAACTGATTCTGCTCACATGAGACTAAATTTTGGACACACATTATTTACCAGAAGTTGTGTGAAATGTAAAAAATAAATAGATAAATTGATTAATTAAAAAATCACGTATGCAGAGTATATTATACACCAAGATTTCACAGCCTGACCCATTATGACCTATATTTGTACTCTGTATTCAACAGCTTAGGCATTCTGAAGTAATGCTGTTTGCCAAGTAGAATTGATGTACAGCGATGGGAAAATGGATTAGTTATTGTATATGTATGTATATATATATATATATATATATATATATATATATATATATATATATATATAGAGAGAGAGAGAGAGAGAGAGAGAGAGAGACCAACACTAAGACAGACAGACAGACAGATAATAAATAAATAGAAACATACAGAAAGTAGGATCACGGAAACGGGACGAAAGAGGAACGGGAGGTGAGGGATTTCAAAAGGAGAGAGAAGGGAGATGACGAGAGGAGAGGCGGGTCAGGGGGAGGGGCACAGGAGAGGAGGGGAGGTGGGTAGCTCCCCCCCCCCCACCCACCCACCCACCCCACCCCCCCAAAAAAGCATATGACGCGTCCGCAAAAGAAAATAGCCATAATCACCGACATTCTCCTACAATTAAAATGACGGAAAGAGAATGATTTGATAAGACTAATAAAATGTAAATGAAAGGATGCGTTTTCTCTCATCCGGAGTGGGATGGATGGGGGGGGGGGAGGGGGAGCATCCATGACTAAATGCCAACCGTGGAATTATATATTGCATGAAAAAGAGAAAACGGTGCAACTAAACTCACTGCACACAAACAATTAAAAAGTGTCTGTACAAGCGACTCTCATATATTCAACTAATTTGCAATTACGTGTAAGTGCAGCATGATCCATATTTATATACACCACGAACATACACATTACGTCAAGTCAAACCAAGTAACTGGTGGTTAAAAGTCCTTTAAATACCACTGCCGAGAAAATTACTGATTTAAGAAAATGAACTACCTAATTTCCCTTCGGAATTAGTCACGCACAGTTGTAACAACCCTTAATACACCTGGACTTCCGGTGATTCGAATCAATAAACCGGGATATCTTATCGTCGCGCCACAGGTGATCACGTCAATCACATCCATCACGGCGATCGGTTGTTGACAGGCGCGCGAGACTTCGAGGCGCCTCCGAGAGAGTGCTTGATGGTTGCACGTGCATGCTGATGAGCTTGCGAAAGGGGGGGGGAGGGGGAGGGGGTAAGAGTAGAGGCGGGAGGAGGGGGGGTGGGGGAGTAGAGGCGGGAGGGGGAGGGGAGGGGGAGGGGGAGTAGAGGCGGGAGGGAGGGGGAGGGTGGGAGTAGAGGCGGGAGGAGGGGAGGGTGGGAGTAGAGGCGGGAGGGGAGGGGGAGGGTGGGAGTAGAGGCGGGAGGGGAGGGGAGGGGGGGGGGGAGTAGAGGCGGGAGGGGAGGGGGAGGGTGGGAGTAGAGGCGGGAGGGGAGGGGGAGGAGGGGAGGGGAGCAGAGGCGGGAGGGGAGGGGAAGGGGGAGTAGATGCAGAGGGGAGGGGGAGCTTGCAAGGGAGGGGGACGGGGGGAGTAGAGGAGGGAGAGGAGGGGAGGGTGCGAGTAGAGGCTGAGGGAAGGGGGAGGAAGGGGAGGGGGGATTAGAGGTTGAGGGGAAGGGCAGGAGGGGGAAAGGGGGACTGTGTGGACTTGTGGACTCTCTGCTTTCTTTTTGAAGTCTCGTGGAATTGCGTAATAACTCGGTAATATCCTGTAATCGTAAATATCAGGTTCCTTGAATTAACGTCTTATGAATAACCGTAATGGTATGGCATTCAGACTCATCAAACTGCCGTGAATCATAAGACTGACATCGCAGGGAGCTTTGTCACTCCCCCCCCCCCTCCCTCTTCCCCCACCAAAAGACTTTTCGTTTCTCCTTCCCTCCACCCCTTTAAAACCTTCCCTCCACCTCCTCTCCTCTTCTTCCCTCCACCCTTTGCCCCATATCCTTCCCTCCATCCCTCTTCCCTCCACTAAACCTCTCCCTTCTCATTCCCTGCAGACCCTCCCTCCCACCATACCCTCCCCTCCTCACTGCTCTCTCCCATCCTGCTCCCACCAAACCCGTCCCTTCTCATTCCCTCCAGTCCCTTCAATCTCTCCACCTCCCAAATCCCTTCCCTCCATCCCTCCCCCCTTACCATACCCTTCCCTCCATCCCTCCCCTCACCATACCCTTCCCTCCATCCGTCCACCTCACCATATCCTCCCTCCATCCCTCCCCCTCACCATACCCTCCCTTCCCTCCTCCCCTTCACCACTCCCTTCCCCTCCATCCCTCCCACCTCACCATCCCTCCCACCTCACCATCCCTCCCCCTCCATACCCTCCCTCCATCCCTCCCCTCCACCATGTACCCTCTCCATCCATCCCCCTCACCATGCCCTCCCCTCACCATACCCTCCCCTCCATCCCTCCCCCTCCACCATACCCTTCTCTCCATCCATCCCCCTCACCATACCCCCTCCCCCTCACCATACCCTCCCCTCCATCCCTCCCCCTCCACCATACCCTTCTCTCCATCCATCCCCTCACCATACCCTCCCCCTCACCATACCCTCCCCTCCATCCCTCCCCTCCACCATACCCTTCTCTCCATCCATCCCCCCTCACCATACCCTCCCCTCCATCCCTCCGTCCCACCTCCCCACCCACCCCCTCCCCTTCTC
>NC_091563.1:32797931-32800431 GCF_042767895.1 Penaeus vannamei
GCAGAAGAAGAAGAAGAATCTCTAGTTCTCTTCATCATCATCATCATCATCATCCCCTCCACCTTCTTCTTCTTCTTTTTCAATTTATCCTACACCCCTCTTCATTTTCCTTTTTATCTCTCTCCATGTATCCCCCTTTTCTCATTTTTCTTTTTCTTTTCCTCCTCTTACTCATCATCATCCCCCTCTTCCTTCTCCTTCATCTTTCTCCTGTCATCTCTCGTTCTCTTCCTCATCCCCTCCATCTTCAACATTTTCTTCTTTCCCTCCTCCTCCTCCCTTGCCTTCCCTTTCTCCCTTCTTCCTCTCACTCCTCCTCTTCCCTTTCCTTTTCCCTTCATCCTCCTCCTTTGCTTTCCCTTTCCCTTCTTCCTCCCACTCCTCCTCCTCCATTTCCCTCCCTTTTCCCTTCCTCCTCTCACTCCTCCTTCTCCCCCTTTGCCTTCCTTTTCCATTCCTCCTCCTCCCTTTCCCTTCCTTCTCCTTCCTTTTCTCCCTTCCTCCTCTCACTCCTTCTCCTTTGCCTTCCCTTTCTCCCTTCCTTCTCTCAACTCCTCCTCCTTTGCCTTCCTTTCTCCCACTCCTCCTCCTCCCTTTCCCTTCCCTTTCTCCCTTCCTCTCACTCTTTCTCCTTTGCCTTCCCTTTCTCCCTTCCTTCTCTCAACTCCTCCTTTGCCTTCCCTTTCTCCCACTCCTCCCCCTCCCTATCCCTTCCCTTTCTCCCTTCCTCTCACTCCTTCTCCTCTCCCATTCCTTTCTCCCTTCCTCCTCTCACTCCTTCTCCTCCCTTTGCCTTCCCTTCCTTCCTTCCTCTCACTCCTTCTCCTCCCCCTTTCCTTTCTCCCTTCCTCCTCTCAACTCCTCCTCCTTTGCCTTCCCTTTCTCCCACTCCTCCTCCTCCCTTTGCCTTCCCTTCCTTCCTTCCTCTCACTCCTTCTCCTCTCCCTTTCCTTTCGATCTCAAAACCTCTTCTTCCCAAACCGTTCCTCGGCGAGTCACGACCACAGGGGATGGAATGAACCCCTTTGGCCACCGTGTCGTGAACTCCTTTCGGCCTTGCCTGATTCCGTTCTCGTCTGATCGAATTTCAGTGCGTGTGGGTGTGGGTGGAGGGTGTAGAGGTGTGGGTGGGGTGTGTGGAGGTGTGGGTGTGGGTGGGTGTGGAGGTGTGGGAGTGTGGGAGGGGTGTGGGGGTGGGTGTGGGTGTGGGTAGGGGTGTGGGTGGAGGGTGTGGAGGTGGAGGTGTGTGGGTGGGGTTGGGGAGGTGGGGGTGGGGGTGGGAGGGGGTGTGGGTGTGGGTAGGGGTGTGGGTGGGGGTGGGAGACGTGATGTAATGAGACGGGGGAATTGAGGATTCTTGATGGATATTTTTCTTTTCTTTTCTCTTTTTCGTGTGTTCGTGTTGTCGAATCTGTTTTTATTTTTTTCTGTAAAACGATCTTTTCTTTGCTTTGAAAATAATGGTATTTCGTTTCATGAGATAATTATTGCAATACCTTGCTGACAGGTTGTAATTAAATAACAATAGCAATGATGACCACGTTCATGTTAATGCCATTAACACGATGTCACTTTATCATCATCATTACCCCTAACCCCAACCGCTAATCTTACCACCCTTCAGAAAACCGCCATTACCATGATAATAACCAATCATTTCCTGCTTCCCCTTGTCAGGACACTTCCATCAATATTCAAGCACCCGAAGGACACGCAAGCCCGGCCCAGGAGCCCACGCCAGCCCGAGCGCCACCGAGGGACATCGGCAGCGACCTCCTCCTCCTCCTCCTCCTCCTCATTATCATCATCCGTTCGTCACAAGGCCCGCATGCACGCAGTCGCGGAGACGCCTTCCGCGAACGAATGAGCTCGCCGATATAGATGTTAACAAAGAACGTGCGCTGGGAGCCGCTCTTCGGGGAGGGAGAGGGGGGGTGGGGGGCGCCCACCCTCGTTCCTGGCCGCCCATTCGCTCCGTGGGCGAAGCGGCGCCCCTCTTCGCATGCAGGTCGCGGCGCTGGGCTCCAGTGGCGATGCTTTGGACCCGAATGCCGACGCATCGCAGGCTGCCAATTGAAGCCTGTCGTTCCACATGTTATTCTTACAGGGCGCGCCCGGTGGTCTCTGCTTGCCTTGCTCGAGGGCTTCGCTGGGTCGCCTTGATTGATTGAGCGTCGGAGGAGAGTTGATTGCCTGCTGAGTTGATTTGCAAGGAGCTCGGATCAGCGTCTATTACGAAGAGAAAGGAAGATAAAGCGTTTTGTGTGTTTTTTCTTCTTCACATCTCTTATGCCGAGAAAAAAAATGGATAGACTGTGATTGCATATTTCCGTCTCTTTTAAGTACCTCCTCTTAAGTAAAAAAAAAAAAAAAAAGAATCAGAATTAATGCTATTTATATCCCAATCCCTCGTGCTTCGAGCAAGTACCGAAACATGCTGAAGATTTTGAGTAAGATACTAATCGTGTTAATTTCACTTCTGTTTATTAAAATGCCACAC
>NC_091563.1:32810431-32812931 GCF_042767895.1 Penaeus vannamei
TTACACCTATTTTGCATATTAACTGAATGTGCCATGCATTGCCCGGGACAGAAATTTGCTCTCCAGAACATAAATAAATAGATAAGTAAATAAATAAATAATTAAATGATAGAAATAAAGTAGCAGCTACATCCAGTATAATATTTGATCAGGTAATATTTCTGGAACTATGTCCTTGTCCACTGAAGTTTCTGCTTGACACAATTTTGGTCCAAAGTTCGACTTAATAAGATTGCAGGTTTTGCTCCACTCACTCTCTGGTATACAACCCACTACCCTGATGTCACCCTCGTACTTCAAGTGTTAGCTCCCAAGGGCCACAGGAGACTGAATATATATAACCAGAAGTCTCTCTACCCATGTTATTCCTTATGTCAAGTTACCCTGTGGTTCAAGTTTAAACTTCATGGGATCACAGGAGAGACAAGGAACTAACACAGAGACAAGCAGATAGACAAAGAGCAGTCTTTATTTATAGAAAGATTAATTGTTTCACAAGCCTTCATTATTTTTCTTTTTTTGACACATGCATGCGTAAGTTAATGAGTGGAAGAGAGAAAATTAGTTTGTGTTTATGAGGCGAACTCGTGTGTTTTTTGTCGTTGTGATTGTTGTATTTTGCATTTTTTTCTCTCATTGCCGGCTTTATATATCTCTCTATTTCTCTCCTCTCTCTCTCCCACTCTGTCTTTTCTAGGTCCCTCTGTCTGTCTGTCTGTCTCTCTGTCTGTCTGTTTCTCTCTCTCTCTCTCTCTCTCTGTCTGTTTCTCTCTCTCTCTGTTTCTCTCTCTATGTATATGTGTGTGTGTGTGATTCTCTTTGTTTCTGTGTGTCTCTCTTTGTCTCTTTCTCTTTATCTTTCTGTACCTCTCTTTCTTTCTGTGTCCCCCACCTTCTCTCTCTCTCTATCTTTCTCTCTCTCCAACCCACCCCTCTCTCTCACACACACACGTTTTTCTCACTTTACTGTCCCTGATCTTCCTCTTTCTTACTGTCTCATAAAATTCATCTATCTTTCCATCTCTGTCTCTCAGCCCCCCTACCCTTTCTCCTTTTGACCAATTTTCATTATCAATATTTTTACGAAGATGAATAAAATAATTACACATGAGAGTGTAGCTCAGTGGTAAAGCATTCTACTGCAGATCGAGAGGTCCCCGGTTCAATCCCGGACGCCCCAAAAGAAAGATTTTTGAGAATATGTGCATGGAATGGAACTGACAGAAAAAAAACATTTGCCAGACTCTGTCTTTATTTATATTTTCGATACACAAGTCGGTAGTGGAGAATGAGTTACTAGAAAAAATATAACATTGCCATGTGCTTTTCCGATCTCAAATATGACTTGATTTTGTCTATCTGTCTATCTATTCACAAACAAAAATACACACACACACAAAGATGAACACAAACAAACACACACACGAAAGTAAACACAATGCACGTGCGGCGGCGGTTATTCAGAAAATTTTAAAGATATTGCTTACAATTCATACATATGGGAGTGTAGCTCAGTGGTAGAGCATTCGACTGCAGATCGAGAGGTCCCCGGTTCAATCCCGGGCGTTCCCTTTAAATCTACATTTAATTTCAACAACAAGGCAATATCGCGTTTTATAGTAAGTATAGGACTAGTTTTCAAAATTAATCGAAACAATAATGATGGTCTGATACATAACATGAAAGATTTGCATATAGCCTGTTGCACACTCGTTATAAATGCGTCATTTCTAGAGGTACGGCATAAATTTCCCAACAAACATGTCTTTATACAATCACAAACTTAAGACATACTCGAATCAGACCAAACAAATATTCGTCGCATCGAAAACAAACGTCACAATACATCATGAAAGATAATTTTCGGAACTCGCCTCATAAATACTCACAATACACAATGCACACTGATAGGTATATTAGGTGTAGTGACCTGTATTATGTATCAATGTGACATTTAAGATCATGTCCACGTTGGCAGCTGTAGATTCGGGTCACGCGAGTTGCATTCATGACAATAGTCTTCCGTGGCCCCGAGTTTGACATTGAAATTCCTCCAGTGATTGGGAATTGCATCTTGCCAAACTGTCCTAACAAATCATGGTTGCTTCTCAGGAACCCTTTTAGAAGACTAGACATTTTCCTTCTGATTTGCGTGTGTGTGTGTGTGTATGTGTGTGTGTGTGTGTGTGTGTGTTCTTTAGGCCTCCTCTTTTATTGATGGACATAGGCTTTCCCCAGACTTTTTTTTTCCAATCCGTTCTGTCTCTAGTCTTCCGGTACCAATGGTTTGAAACTCGCTGCTTCAAGAGGAACCGCCTAAATGATACCTGAGACGTGTGTCATGATTACAGTGTCTTCATTTCAATATCATTTCCCAAGAAGGGCGATAATGATTGGCACCTTGGCACTCCCGGAAGAAGTCGATGCACAGGTATCATTAATAGAAAAAAAAATTACTTTCTGTGCTAAAGTGGGGAAGGAATACCCTTTCTTTTAAGAC
>NC_091563.1:32817931-32820431 GCF_042767895.1 Penaeus vannamei
AAGGATTTATATTCAATCAATCATCCGTTTTTTATTCTTTCTCGGACGTCTGTTTTTCAAGATTACTCCGTCCGTGTTCTCGCCTGAGGTGCAATTTGGTGTTGATTTAGTGTGCTAAGCAAAATCCTTGATGGCAACGTGCAAAAGAGCGGCCGGGTGATTTATTTATTATTTGAACGGCCAAGTCGACGGAATGACAGACAGTTGGCGCGAAAGTCGACGATTTATGGGGCTGAAGATCGCTGTTTCCCGCGTAATTCTTGGCTTGTTATTATCTTTCTCGCTGTCTTTCTTTTGCTTTCTCTATTTCTTTCTTTCTCCTTCTCTTTCTTTCTCTCTCTCTCTCTCTCTCTCTCTCTCTCTCTCTCTCTCTCTCTCTCTCTCTCTCTCTTTCTCTCTCTCTCTCTCTCTCTCTCTCTCTCTCTCTCTCTCTCTCCTCTCTCTCTCTCTCTCTCTTTCTTTTTTCTGGAAATTTATGAATATTCGAAAGGAAATAATTGGAGAATGAAGGAGAGAAAGGAGCAAATTATCAGGAAAAAACTTACTAGGTATATCCTAACATTTACAAATCTTATAAATCATCATCAATATACACATTGGTTATTGTTGTAGGCCTTATCACTACAGTATTTAAGCAATTAAGTTTTAATCTAAGTTTCTCGAATGTCTGCTGCAGAATAGTCGACCTCAAAAAAAAAAAAGAGAGAGAGAGAGAGAGAGAGAGAGAGAGAGAGAGAGAGAGAGAGAGAGAGAGAGAGAGAGAGAGAGAGAGAGAGAGAGAGAGAGAGAGAGAGAGAGAGAGAGAGAGAGAGAGAGAGAGAGAGAGAGAGAGAGAGAGAGAGAGAGAGAGAGAGAGAGAGAGAGAGAGATAGAAGGGGGGGGGTATAGGGTCGAACCAACCAATCAGCGCCATATATAATCACTGATTTATCATCCCTGACTGATGACTTCGAACTTCATCCTCAAAACTATACAGGTAACCGGAACATTTTTTTTCTCCTTACATACGATCTCCTAGATATGTGATCGAATCCCGCCGCCACAGCTCACACCTCGAACTTCAAAACCTCCCCCTCCACTACCGAAAACTTCCCCTTCCTTCCCCTACAGCTCAAACCCCAAACTTCAAAACCTTCCCCTACCTTCCCCTACAGCCCTCACCCCATACTTCAAAACCTCCCCTCCACTACCGAAAACTTCCCCTTCCTTCCCCTACAGCTCAAACCCCAAACTTCAAAACCTTCCCCTACCTTCCCCTACAGCCCACACCCCATACTTCAAAACCTCCCCCTCCACTACCGAAAACTTCCCCTACCTTCCCCTGCAGCTCAAACCCCAAACTTCAAAAACTTCCCCTTCCTTCCCCCACAGCTCACACCCCAAACTTCAAAACTTTCCCCTCCACTACCGAAAACCTCCCCTTCCTTCCCCCACAGCTCACACCTCGAACTTCAAAACCTTCCCCTACCTTCCCCTGCAGCTCAAACCCCAAACTTCAAAACCTTCCCCTCCACTACCGAAAACCTCCCCTTCCTTCCCCTACAGCTCACACCCGAACTTCAAAAACTTCCCCTACCTTCCCCACCTTCAAAACCTTCCCCCTCCACCACCGAAGAAGTTCACCGAAGTTCCCTCGCACGCTGGGAGGGAGAAACTTCCTTCACTCCCCGGGCACGTAAGAGCGACCCGGCCGTTGGTATGCGTGGGACACCAGACCGCCCGGCCAAATAACGCTTAATTGTTTTTCGTCCGAGAGCGACGCTGTGGCTCCTCAGGTTGCTGTGTCGGTCTGATTCCGTGTGTGTGTTTACCTGTCCTTTGATTGATTTGTTAATTAGCTGGTGAGGCCGGTTTTTTTTTAATGTATTAGGTAATGTAGATGTGTTTGTGTAGATCTGTACATATGCACATAATACATCTAATACAAACATATACATACCACAAGAATACATGCATATATATATATATATATATATATATATATATATATATATATATATATATATATATATATAGAGAGAGAGAGAGAGAGAGAGAGAGAGAGAGAGAGAGAGAGAGAGAGAGAGAGAGAGAGAGAGAGAGAGAGAGAGAGAGAGAGAGAGAGAGAGAGAGAGAGAGAGAGAGAGAAGAGAGAGAGAGAGAGAGAGAGAGAGAGAGAGAGAGAGAGAGAGAGAGAGAGAGAGAGAGAGAGAGAGAGAGATAAATAGATAGATAGACAGATAGATAGATAGATAGACTATACATAGAAACAAGCTGCGCATTCACACACCATCATACAAAACAACACAGGACAAAGCAAATAAAAAAGTGTCCCCTTTCACACAGTTCGACTCAGTCAAAACAAGCGCTGATCAAAGCAGACTCGTCATTATATATTTATATCAAAAAAATGACAAAAGAAGTATAAATTAATTTGAAAAAAGGGACCAAATCAACTTTTCGTTCGCTGGTTCAAGGCGCAATTTGGTCGCAGTCTAAACATTGATTAACGAAGCTTCGA
>NC_091563.1:32830431-32835431 GCF_042767895.1 Penaeus vannamei
AACGTTACAGTGATTTGGAAATAATAACGAACATTACAGTGTGATTTAGAAATAATAACGCATATTATAGTGATGTAAAACATGATTTTTTTTTTTTTTTTTTTATCGTGATTTGGAAATAATGACGAACTTTACAGTGACATGAGACCGATAACTTAAAGAACACTTCCACATCAGCGACCCCATTTCACAAATTACATCATTAATAGCCAAGAGACGGCTTCAAGAACACAATTCCCCCCCCCCCCCAAAGTGGCCAACGGGGACAGATGAAGACCTTTCCCGCGGTAATGAGTTCCGCCGCTGGAAAACCACCGTGACCAGCCTGTGTGACGAGACGAACAATCAGGAAAAGAAAGAAATAAAGCAAAAAAGAAGAAAAAAACGTAGTGGGGAGAAGACATAGGAAGTGTGTGACGAGACAAACAACCAAAGAAAAGAAAGAAAGAAATAATTAAAGAAAGAAAAAGTCGTAGTGGGGAATAAAAAAGGAAGACAAATAATTAAATTGAGGAAAGAAATTGAGAAAAAAAGAAAGAAAGAAAAAACCGTAGTGGGGAATAAAAAAGGAAGATATAGGAAGTGTTTGACGAGACAAACAATTAAAGAAAAGGAAGAAAAAAAGAAAGAAAGGAAGAAAGAAAAAGCCGTAGTGGGGAATAAAAAAGGAAGACAAATAATATAATTAAGGAAAGATTAAGAAAAATTAAGAAAAAAAGAAAGAAAGAAAAAGCCGTAGTGGGGAATAAAAAAAAGAAAGACATAGGAAGTGTGTGACGAGACAAACAATTAAAGAAAAGGAAGAAAAAGCCGTAGTGGGGAATAAAAAAAGGAAGACACAGGAAGTGTGTGACAAGACAAACAATTAAAGAAAAGAAAGGAAGAAGAAAAGGAAGAAAAAGCCGTAGAGGGTAATGAAAAAAGAAAGACATAGGAAGTGTGTGACGAGACAAACAGTCCAGAAAAGAACACAATAAAGAAAAAGAAAGAAAAAAAAAGCTGTAGTGGGGAATAAAGAAGAAGAAGAAAGCATAGGAAGTACTACAAGACACAAGAAAGGAGGACAAACCAACGGCGTCGCGTCTCCTTTCTCCTTCACACCTCAAGTCTGACCCGAGAGCCAAACCGGGGTCGTGCCATACGTCAACTGGTGGGGGAGGGAGATTGAAGGGGGGAGGGACAGGAGTGGGGGATGAAAATGGGGGGTGGAAGGAGATGAGGAAGGGTCGAGAGGAGGAGGAAGGGGAGGGAGAGGAGTAGGGGAGGGGAATGGAGAGAGGGAAGGGGAAGGTGGAAGGAAGGGGGAGGGACAGGAGTGGGGGATGGAAAAGGGGGGGATGGAAGGAGAGGGGAAGGGTCGAGAGGAGGAGGAAGGGGGAGGGAGAGGAGTGGGGGAAGGAAAAAGGGGGGTGAGTGGAAGGAGAGGGGGAGGAAATGGGAGATAGAGGGGTAGAGAGGGGAGGAAAGGGGGAGGTGGAGGTAGAGAGGGAAGAAAGGGGAGGTAGAGGGGTAGCAGGGGAGGAAAGGGGAGGTGGAGGTATAGAGGGGAGAAAGGGGGAGGTAGAGGGGTGGAGAGGGATTGGGGTGGAAAGTAGTGGGGGAAAGTAGAGCTAGAGAGAGAGAGAGAGACGAAACGAAGATAGAGAGAAGAATCGAATAATTAGAATAGGGGAAGGAGGCAAAGAGAGGAGAAGAGAGAGAGAAAAAAATAGGGTCTTACTCTCCCCTTCACCTACCCCGCCCACTGTCCTCCCCCTAGCGACCACCGCCATAAACAGCTGCGGTGGAAGGGCGTGCGGCGCAAAGGAGGTCCAGGAGGGAAGGCGCCCCGAAGGCCACGACGCAGCCCACACACGGGCGGCGCTGCGGCTCCTTCGGTAGACCAGCGACCCAAAACAGCGGAAACAAGACGAAGCTGGAAAGCGAGGGATTCACCGCATCGGTTCGTCCTCTTCTGTGTGTTGGGGTTGGGAGACACTGGCCCGAGGTTCACCGCCGGCGGAAACTGATTATAATGTCGGAAGGGGGGCGGGGGGGAAGAAGGCGAGAGAGAAAGAAAAGGGAAGAGACAGAGAGAAAGAGAAGGAGAATGGTAGTGGACGGAGGGGGGGAGGGGGGGAAGGAGAGGAGGAGGAGGAGAAGGAGGAGGAGGAGGGGGAGAAGTATTGAGAAGAAGAGACAGGAAGAAAGAAGATATCCATGTATACGTGTCTGTCTGTATGTGTGTATGCGTGTAAGTCTCTGTAAATCTTTCCCTTTCGGTCTGTGTGTGGTCAGCACGTGTTCGCTTAATAAGATGAAGCCAGAGGACCGCAAGAAGAGACCAAGAAGAGCGCTGCGTATTCCTGTCGCGTTTTTTCCCCGTCGAGATAACTTGCTTCCCCGCGAACGCCACAGAGCCATAAAGATAAAATGGTTTCCTCTGTCCATTAGATGTATTACCTGTGCTCATAAACCTCTGGAGATCCGAGGAAGAAGGTCCGCGTCCTGTAATACAATAGGAAGTCGTTTGTTATAAATAAAAAAAGGGGGAAGAGAATAGAGAACGAAGCCGAGCTGGCGGAAGTAAAACATAACGTGGATCTTTTTTTTCTTTTTGATACAACGAAGACAGACACGAAGCGAGTACACAGTGACGAGTGTTGCGCGCGGATGAATCAGGTATCAATTGAAGAGCAAAAAACGCCAGACACTTTGAGGCGCCGAAATGTGTTCTCATTTCCTCGTATTATATCGTTGCGTCATGATGTAATGCTGGTAATGAGCTTCGGTATAGATATTGCCTTTGTTGGCTGGCTGTGCTTCGGTCCCCGGCTTGTTGGTCGTCTCTCTGCCTTCCTTTCATCTCTATCTATCTCTCTGTCTGGTTGGCGCTACTTTCCTGTTTGACTATTTGTCAGTCTGTTTATCTATGTCCATCTGTCTGTATGTCTCTCCCTGCTTCCCTCTCTTCTCTCTCTCTCTCTCTCTCTCTCTCTCTCTCTCTCTCTCTCTCTCTCTCTCTCTCTCTCTCTCTCTCTCTCTCTCTCTCTCCTCTCTCTCTCTCTCTCTCTCACTCTCTCTCTCTCCATCTATCTCCCTCTCTCTCTCCATCTCTCTTTCTGTCAATCTATCTTACTACCTATCACTCTGCATTTATCTTTTATCTATCTATCTTTAAGTCAAACTGTCTCACCGTCTCTTTGTCAATATGCATCTAACCAGCGCAGGCGTGTTAACAAACAGACACAAATAAACAAATCAATCCAAACCAACAAATACATACCACCCCCCCCCACACACACACACACCTCCACGAGAATTGTAAAGATACGACAACACACGAAGGCTGTCATCTCTTTGTTTATTTACATGTAATTCTGCCAACGGGACACGTTATGTTTGTGCATCGTAAGTTTTTGAGGGCATTACCAACACATATATTGGGGCCAGTGACGCTGCAATCGTACGATAATATCTTTACTGCGTGCCGACAGCTGTAATTCGTGATAATGTTGCGAGCTGTACGATAATTCCATTAATGGGACTCGGCGTGCGCTGACGTATCGCACAATGAGACATAACTCGCGGGCCAATATTTTGATACTGGTCGTTACGTGTCTCGGCGCTGGCCACGATGGGGTTCTTTCGTCGCTCGCTCTCCCGGTTTTACGAGTCGGTAAATCAGGCGATCCGGTATCCGCGATCGAGAAAAAGTAAGGATATGGCAGTATCGTCACCTGCCTAGAGGTCTTTCGCTAATTGCTCAACGAGGTCGTTTGCGGTTCATGTGTAGTTATATTTTTTTTCCCGCCCGGTTTCCATTCAGGGTTTTTGGAGTATTTAATTTGCGTTTTATGCAGTGGGGACAATTTGTGAATTGGTTTATGCACTTATGTATTCAATTCATTTTTTTTTTTTCGAATCAAGGGGCGATATTGGATTATTGGCTGCGGGTTCTCTCTCTCTCTCTCTCTCTCTCTCTCTCTCTCTCTCTCTCTCTCTCTCTCTCTCTCTCTCTCTCTCTCTCTCTCTCTCTCTCTCTCTCTCTCTCCTGTCTTTTAGTGTCTAACTACTTTTACTATTAATGTTGCTTTTTTTTAATTAAGATTCGAAATTTTAAAAATCTCTTCAAGATATGTAGCTTGTTTACCAAATGATATTTTATTTGATTAAATATCTCTCTTGCTGTATCGACCTCTTCCTGTTGATCTATGTGCCTGACTGTCTGTCTCTCATTCTACGTGTTTGTTGTGTTCGTATGTTTGTCTGTCTTTCTTTCTTTCTGTCTGTCTTCTCTCTCTCTCTCTCTCTCTCTCTCTCTCTCTCTCTCTCTCTCTCTCTGTCTCTCTGTCTCTCTCTCTCTCTCTCTCTCTCCCTCTCTCTCTCTCTCTCTCCCTCCCTCTCTCTCTCTCTCTCTCTCCCTCTCTCTCTCTCTCTCTCTGCCTGTGTGTCTCTCTCTCTCTCTCTCTCTCTCTCTCTGTCTCTCTCTCTCTCTCTCTCTCACTCACTCACACACACTTTTCTCTCTCTCTCCTCCGCTTGTTTTTTCTGTCTATTCATCAATCTATATACTTTCCCGTCGAGCTCTGTCGATGCTCTGCAAAGATAAACCTGTAACACAAAACCCCTCCTTCCACTTTCTTTCCCTTATCTCCTTCCCTCCCTCCCTTTCCCTTTCCCCATTTCCCCCTTTCTCCCATCCTCCCTTCCTTCTATCCCCCCTTTCTCCCTCCCTTTCCCTTTCCCCATCTCCCCCTTTCTCCCTCCCTTTCCCTTTCCCCATCTCCCCCTTTCTCCCTCCCTCCCTCCCTCACTCCCACACTCCTTCACTCCAGAATCCACATAACTTCACACACCTTTTACAAAGACCACCCTTAAAACATAACCTTCCTTTTTTACTCCTTTCCCTTTTTTTTCTTACAAGAAAGAATATATTGATTTCACACCTTAATTGACACGTGCGGGATTGTTACCCTTCGACAAACAAGTTGTTGGGTCGTTCGAAATGACAGGTCGAA
>NC_091563.1:32850431-32857931 GCF_042767895.1 Penaeus vannamei
TAATTTGATTTGTATATCATTATTACTGTAGTTATTATTGTTACTGTCATATTATTATTGTATGATAATCATTATCATTAACAGAAGTGGTGGTAGTATTAGTTGTAGCATTTTTATTATTTTGTATTGTTAGCAAAATTATTATCTTTACTATTATTGTTTTATTATCATATTATCATTATCCTTATCATTATTGTTATTATTATTATTATTGTTATTATTATTATTGTTATCATTATTATCATCATCCTTGTTATTATTATCATCATCATTGTTATTATTATCATTGTTATTATTATCATTATTATTATTATCATTATTATTATTATTATCATTATTATTATTGTTGTTATTATTATTATTATCATCATTATTATTATTATTATCATTATTATTACTATTACCATTATTATTATTATTATTATTATTATTATTATTATTATTATTATTATTATTGTTATCATTATTATTATTATCATTATTATTATCAGAATTACTATTATTATTATTATTGCTATCATTATTATCATTAGTATCATTATTATCATCATTATAATTATTATCCTTATCATCATTGTTATTATAATTACAATTACTTTCATTACCATTACCATTATTATCATTATTATTACTTTCATTATCAGTATCATTGTTATCATTATTACTATTATTATTGTCATTATCGCTATTTCTTCTATTGTTGCTATCATCATCATCATCATCAGTACTACTATTTCTTCTCATTGTTATAATTTTCATCATTGTTATTATCATTATTATTTGAATTTTTATTGTTATCATTTCTATTATTATTACCATCATGCTTATTATTACCATGATTATTAATATCATTAATAGTATCATGATACCATTGTTATCATTACTGTTATTAACATTTTTGTTGTTATTCGCAGTATTGTTATCAACAATTTCATAAAGATTTTCACCATTACTGTTTTTATGAATTCTGTTATTATTTGTATCATCTTTATTATCATTATCATTATTATTATCACTTTTGTCATCATTATTATTATTATTACTATTATTATCATTATCAATATTATTATTATTTTATTATTATTATCATTATTATTATCATCATCATTTGTATCATCATCATCTTTGTCCTTTTATTGTTATTGTTAATATCATCTTTATCATTATTATTATCATAATTACTATTATCATTGTAATTATCATTATGATTATTACTATTGTTATCATTATTGTTATCGCAATTATTGATATTTTTTTATTATCATCATTATTGTTACTGTAATAATTCTTTTTTATCATTATTACCATCATTATCATTATTATTATCGTTACGATTATCATTATCATCATCATTATTATTACTGTTACCAATATCATCAGCAATATTATTTCAATCATTATGATTATCATCATTGTCATTATTGCTATTACTATAATCACTATTATTGACATCATTGTTATCGTTATGATTATTATTATCATAATTTTTGCTATTTGCTATTTTTTGTTATTATCATTATTTTTACTATTATTATCATTATTACTATTATTATTTTCATTACTTTTTAGGATCATCAATATCATTATTATTATTGTTGTTATCATTATTATTATTACTACTAGTAGTAGAGGTAATTGTGGTAGTGGTAGTGTTACCGTTACTTTCATTAATGCTATTATAATTATCATTATTATACGTAATATCATCGTAATCAATATCATTTTGTAATCATGATAGTAAATACTATCATTATTGGTATTTTCAGTTTGATTCCACTTATAATTGTTATTATAATCGATAACAATATTTTTTGAATTATTATTATTACCATTACTTGTATTATTGTCTTTCTCAAAATATTTTTTTCTCGTATTGTAGTTACCAATATAGTTATCACAACAACCAGGAAATAATCATAATTGAAGTAGTTGTACCAATAGCCATTTCTATAAAATTGCCCGTAACAATATCACTCTACAACAATAAACAATAAAACCCAAAATGAGACGAGCCATAAAAAAAAAACCCGCCGTAACAACTTCCCTCATTGATAATAAGTCCCTCGAGAAGTCACATATCAACGTGAAAATGATTTCGCTCGAGGATTACCCAAATCACCGAGTGCGACCCCTGATGGAGAGGAGGAGACACCATAAATTCTTGGAGATCAACGGTAGAACACGGAATCTCCCTCTCTGCCCTAAGTGTGAGTCACAGAGGGAGAATGGGGGAAGGGAGAGAGGGTGAGGGGTGAGGGAGAGGGGGAAGGGAGAAAGGGGGAAGGGTGAGAGGGAAGGGGGAGGGTGAGGAGTAAGGGGCGAAATTTTAGGGGCGGGGATGGACGGGATAAATAGGAGAGAGGGAGAGAGGGAGAAAATGGGGGAGAGATAGATGGATAGAGAGATAGGGAGAGAGGGGGTAAAGAGGAAACGGAGAGAGAGAGAGAGAGAGAGAGAGAGAGAGAGAGAGAGAGAAATCCAACATAAAATTTCCAAAGTGTCGCTCTGTTGGCCCAACCACCTTCGCATTTCCCTCCCTTCCCTTTCCCCTCTCGGCCTTCCCCTCATCTCCCCCTTCCCCCTCTTCTCTTTACGGCGGGTGAGCGTTTAGGGAAATTTGTTGAATGGTAATTGTCTTCATATTGCGATCTGCGTAATCTGAAAAATGATAAGCTCAATGTAAAATCTTCTCATATTGCTGCAAACACAGGTACATAGACAGAGAAACTGGTGCGCGCATAAAAATAAAGAAATAAATATACTAATATGCATTTATATATATACATATATGTGTGTGTGTGTGTGTGTGTGTGTGTGTGTGTGTGTGTGCGTGTGTACATAAACATATATATTACATACATGCAATTATATACACAGAAAGAAATCACAGACATCTCCAATCATATACATGTATTGAAATATATAAATACGTGTGTATGACTTGTATTCATCCCTCGGCAAGCGTCCGTAGCGAACCACCGAGCTGCGTTATATGAACTGCGGAACAGAGCTGTCCTAAGGGAATCACATAAAGTTAAATCTGTTCCTCTGAGACACTGGAGACTTGGAAGCCCAATATCGAGTTTGGGAAATATTGAATAAATTGTAAAAGCAATAAAATCGTTTAATGTGTTTATATTCTAAACAGTTTGTAGAATGACAAAAGCCTTCGAAATCAAATGAAACGAATTTATTGAGAGAATAAATTCAAAAGTCCCCAATCCCCGTGGCATAAACTAAAATCAGATTTGTGCGCAGTTGAAATCCCACAAGTTATTTTTCACGAACGGAATTTCATAAACAAAAGGAAAAAAAAAAATCCGGGGGAGGGGGATATCATAGTGGTTGCGTCTGAATATCTGTGGCCGCGGCGGGTCCCAGATCATGTGTGTGGACGAGCCTCTCACTCGCTGAAGACTTGTGAGGGCTTTTCACTTAGCCGAAGAGTTGCCTTGTTTCTCGATTATTCCTATTTCCTCGGGGTCATCTGTGAGTTATTGCAGTCTCTGCACTGGCTGCAAGAAACCTCTGATACAGTATGACTTGTATTTTATTGTGAGGTGTATGATTATTAATAATGAGTTGGAGAATAAATATGTTAGCACGCAGAGCGGAAAATAATAGTGAACTTGGAGCTCATCATTCTTGCCGGACCTCCCACTTGGGATCGCGGGCGCTGATTGGCTCGCTGCCCACTTGACGTTCCGCGAGAGACGGATGCTGATTGGTCACGTTTTTACTGTTGATTGTTTGTTCAAACCAATGTTATGTTTCAACATTATTGTTTTAAAATAACATCTTGAATACGATATTGAACTGGTTCGTTAGCTTTTTAACTTGCATATGAGTAGCTCTGTAGCTGTTTTGGATCTAAAGCCAAACGCTCGACGCAGACGGCAGCGCGCAAACCATTCCTCCTCCGCGAGCAGCGTGTGGCAACAGTTTTTCGGGGCGGAGCGCCGCTGACTCCGCCCTCTCCCAGCAACACCTCCTCATGGGCTTGACTGTTCATCAGTTGGTCATCACTCTGTACGGCGGGTGGACACTTCAGCCTGAGTTGTTGGCAGCTAATTAGTGGAATATGAGGTGCCAGTGATGTACCAATCTAGTAGCTGTGAGCCGACACCTTACCTCTCAGTGTAAAGACCGAACTCAAGTTAACCCAAGTCAATGTTCTAGTGGTCGGCGAGTAATTTAACTCTGTGACTCGATACCCTAAGACTGCGCAGGTGCAAAACGGGAAATTTGCCCTCGCACAGTACAACTCGTTTCGCGCGAAAACCTATAAATCGACGGACATTCGCTTTGAGGAGGCGAGGCTGGTCTTAGTTGCCTCTTCCCCCTCTTAAAAAAGAGGATCACTCCTCATGTCATCGCCAATCCCGCTGTGAACGCCGGCAGAAGCAACGTTATCGGCGACGGAACTGCCTCGGCCGCGCCAGTACAGCACCTGAGAAGACCCTCCTCCAGCCAGCGCCAAGTCGGAGCCACCGCGACCTCCTTCCCTCCGTGTGTCGCAAGGGCGCGAAGGGACAAGCCTTGCGGGCGTGAGTCGGGTGTGTTCTCGCGACAGTGATGCTGGCGGGCGGCCTCGAAGAAGCCATGTCTGGGTGCAAACCCCGCGCCACCGACTTCTCCATCGCGGCGATCATGTCCCGAGGGTCGGCGGCGGCGGCGGCGGCGGCGGCAGCGGCTTCGGGATTGCGGCACGCCACCTCCCCGGGCCTGCCCCTAGGTAAGTCTCGGCTCATTTCCTGCGCTTTGCAATCATGACGCAAAATTCGACGTCGGCCTTGAATGTAATCCTCAAGCTACAAGTAGACTTCTGGGCTCCCATCTCTAGCTTACCCATACCAGCACCATTACCCCTATATACGTATTTAAAAAATCCCCATTTGGCCCTCACGCTTAAAAGAATCCATCTAAAAATGACAAAAGGGCGGGTCGAGGAGCCAGGCCCCGGACCCTGTCGTCCGAGCCCTCACACGACCCCCGAAGAGCGACAGTGACGTAGAACAAAAGCGAGCGGCCGTCCTTTGTGGGGCTGCCTTGTCTACTTGTTCGCCAAATTAGGGGTCTTTTCGGAGGGTGAAGGCCCGCCGCGGTAGGAGACGGGGGGAGGGGGGAGGAGGCCGGAGGGAAGCATAATCTTGAAATCCGAAGAGAAGGGAAATATTATTATTACAAGTAGAATAACACCGCTGACATCATTTCTGTCGTGTGTAATATGTTTTTCTAATGGATTCTGACCCTCGGAAAGGATGACTCAAAAAGCGAGGACGCTCATTCCCAAACTGTCGACCGCATTTGTATGCTAATTACAGTGTATAAAATTATTATTACCTCATACATTCAAATTGTTCGCGAATTACTCTATTTTCATGGTAATGACGTTTATCTCTACAACATATCTCTGGGAACACGAAATCTGCATGCACCAACTGCAGGAAATACTTAGCGAACTCGTTTTGTTTAAATGTCTTCATTGAGAACGTCAATATAAATCATTACGCTTCGACAAATAAAATATTCATTTGCATCTTGGGGAAATATATAATATTTTATATTACCTGTGAAGAGCTCGAGCCCCTCCCCCCTTATTGTTATGCATTTATTTGAGATAGTAAATTAAACCTGATGCAACGAGATATACAAACTGTCATCATCAATCATTCGATCTGCAATTGCAAAAGTCAACTGCGCTGCTTTCTTTCCCCCGACGAGATAATTTTCGCAAGTCCAAAACCCTCCCCCGCACCGGGAGGCTCAGGTGAGGCTCGAGTGCCAAGGGCGGCTGGTCCCGTCGGCCTCCTTCGGCGGCGTCCGAGGGCGGGGCGGCGTCAGCGTGGTGCCGGTGGTCCCGCGGCGTCCAAAGGGCCTGTGTGCAAACCTCGGGCGGAAGTGCTTCTTGATGCAGCTCCCGGAAACGCTTCAGAGGGAGCGGCGCCTCTCATAACTCCTCGTCCTCCCTTCATCTGTATTCCCCGCATGCACGCCCACTGCACCGGCGTTACATACAGACATGCCGCCCCTGCGATGCGTCTTTTCCTCTCAACGTGCCGCCCGCCCGCCCGCTGGGTGGCCGGGGGCGCCGCGACGGATCTCCACGCCAGGGTCGGTGCCGCCGCAGCGCTCCCGACCTCCTCGGCCGACGCCTTGGCTCGGGACCTTCGGCGAATTACGGCGTATTATTGGTAATTTTCACACTATGTTTATGGCGGCGCTTGGCTAATGCTTTATCGGCAGTTTTGAATAGCAACGTTGATGATATCTGCGCGGCGAACTCACCACTTGCAATTCCTGCGATGTTTACGATGTTTGCAAACTAATTCAATAAAATTTGCGCGTGCATTAGGAAGGGCGGGAGTGCACGGGGCGAATCTAATGCCTCGGGGTATAGATTGGCGTAATGGCGGTTGTTTTTGGGCGAAAGAATTCTGCCTTTTACGCCCTGAGGGAGGGGCGGAGGGGGAGAGGAAGAGGGAAACAAAACAGACGTCAAGATCGACCTCAAGGATGACAGGAGAGTGGAAGCGCAACACCCGACGTCGACTCTCTCGCCCTCCAAGGCGCTGTGAAAACGGCCTTTGATTTCCTTTGTCTCTTTCTTCGATTTTCTTCTCTATCTCCCCCTTCCCCCCTTCTTCTCTCATCCTCGGCTGGTTTTTATGTTTCTATTCCTATTTTCGTTAAGATTTATTAAAAGCATATTCGTTATTTTTTAAAATTCATTTTCTATTCTCTCTGTTTCTCGAATCTAAATCTCACAACTGCGTGGAATTGATATAATCCTCGATAATAAAAGAATTTCTGTAACATAAAGATTTCACAAGAATTTTTATCTTTTTTTCTGGACAAAAGGATAAAATGTTCTGACTCACAGGTGAAAAAAAATTAATATTATGTTGCAAAGTACCAGAAATGTAGAATAAGATTATATTAATAATTTTAAGACTAAGATAATGATGATGAGAAAATTTTATTGATAACGAAGATAAGGATAGCAATGATAAAAATGATAATAAGGATAATATTAATTGTAATCATGATAAAGGAGGAGGATAATAGTAATACTTATAAAAAAAATGATAATAATAATAGTAATGATAATTAAAGATAATGATAATAGTAATTATAATGATAATAACAATGGTAACGATAATGGTAATCATATTGATAATAATTGTGATAATAATAATAATGATATTGATTATGATAATTGTAATAATATTAGTAACGATAATAATAACAACAATGATAATAATAATGATAGTAATACAGGTAATAGTAATTTATAATAATCACAATGATAACGGCAGGATACTTGTTATGATAATAATGATGATAATGATAAAAATGCTTATAACAGAATCATGATAATAAGCTCAATAGGGATAATGATGTTCGGTATAATAATGCTAATATTTATAATAAGTAAAATAATGATAATGATAGGAAAATAATGTTAGGTATGATGATAATGGTAGTAATAATAATGAT
>NC_091563.1:32870431-32890431 GCF_042767895.1 Penaeus vannamei
AGTGTTAGAGAGAGAAAGGGAAAGGGAAATGGAAATAAAAAAAGAAATAAACAGAAATAGAAATAGAGAAAGAAAAAAAAAAAAGAGAAACAGAAAGAAAATATCATCTCTCTCTCTCTCGATAGCGCCCAGTCCTCGTACCGGCGTAATAACCCCGCTCCGGTAACCCTCGATATCTCCTATTTGCTCATTACCAATTTGATATCATAGGAGCAGCTCGTGTTTATGCCGATTTATACGCCCCAGAAGACCCGTAAATCAAGATAAGATGCAACGATTAACATCCCGCCTCAGCGACCGCCGGCCAGTTGCATCGTCGCCTCCGTGCGTTGTGAGCGACCGCGAGTTCCATCTTTATTAATAAGGCTGTTTATCTTTGATGGTTGTTTATCCGGTGGAAGTTTATTAACTGCTTGTTTCGTCTTCCCCTCGTCATCGTTCTTTGGTGGGGGGAGGGGGGGTGTATTTTTGTCTGTCTGTGTGTTTGTCTGTTTCTTTTTCTGTTTGTCTGTTCCTTTCTCTCTCTCTCTGACTTTCTGTTTGTCTTTTTCTTTTCTTTCTTTGCACTTCTGTCTCTTTTACTCTGTCAGTCTGTCTGTTTATCTGTTTGTGTCCATGTCTGTCTCTCTTTCTTTCTCTCTCTCTCTCTCTCTCTCTCTCTCTCTCTCTCTCTCTC
Organism: Penaeus vannamei; assembly: GCF_042767895.1. NCBI lineage: Eukaryota > Metazoa > Arthropoda > Malacostraca > Decapoda > Penaeidae > Penaeus > Penaeus vannamei. The sequence goes on from NC_091563.1 coordinate 32,871,108, forward strand.
TCTCTCTCTCTCTCTCTCTCTCTCTCTCTCTCTCTCTCTCTCTCTCTTTCCAATTAATTCCGCCTGAGTCAGAGATCAAGGGAGGGGGAGGGGAGAGGAAGGGGAAAGGAGGAGAAGGAAGGGAGGGAGAAGCAAGGGGAGAGGAGGAGGAAGGGGAGAGGAGGAGGTAAGGGGGAGGGAGAAGGAAGGGAGGGAAGTGGGGGGGGGAGAGGGGGAAGGGGGAAGCCCGAGCACTGGAGTGTATAGGGAAATAACTCCTTCAAAACCAACACCCGAAAAACCTCAGCTTACCGGCGAAACTTTGGTTAGTTAAGACCTTGTTTGTTTTCGTCACCGCTGCTTGTTTCCGGGCTTGGCAGCGTGTGCGTGTGTGTGTGTGCGTGTGTGTGTGTGTGTGTGTGTGTGTGTGTGTGTGTGTGTGTGTGTGTGTGTGTGTGTGTGTGTGTGTGTGTGTGCGTGCGTGTGTGTGTGTGTGCGTGTTTGTGTGCGTGCCGCCAACGATTAGAAAAATGCCGTAGCGAGACGTTGGAAACATTGCAAGCAAGGCTGAGGGGAGAGGAGAGGGGGGTGTATGAGCCGAGGGTGTGGAGGGGAAGGAGGGCGAAGGTAAGGTGGGGGAGTGAGGGGGAAGGGAAGGAGGTGGAGGGGGGGGAGGGGGAGGGGGTATGCTAGGGCCAGGGCGGAGGCAAAGTGTCATTTTAATGATGTGACGTATAATTGGTTGCATGAGTGTTGTGTTGTGAGTGCGTGCGTGAGTTCGTGTGTACACCTATCGACGTCGTTTCTTTCTCTCATTTTTTCCCTCCAATTCTAGTTTCATTTCATCAATTTTTTCTTTTCTTTTCTTTTCTTATTATCATTTTTACCATTGGCTATCTTTACCCTCTTTCCATTATGCCTTTTACATCATTTATCATATATTTTTTTCTCTTCACTTTTCTTTTACGTGTTTCTCTTCATTTATCATATATATATTTTCTTCCTTTCTTCTCTCCCCCACTCTTCCCCTCTCTGTCGGTTCTCCCTCGGAATATTGATCGCAATTGAATAGTAACTTCCGGATCTGGACCGTCGATACTGCAACTTCAGTTCTGAATTTCAGTCGTTCGGGTTCTCCATCTTTCTCTATCCCTCTTCCTTTTCTTTTTCCTACTCGTGTATCTTTCTCTCTTTCTTCTTCTTTTTTATCTCTATTCTCCTATTTCTTATTATATTATCCCTTTCTTTCTCTCCCCACTTCTCTCTCCTCATTCTTTCTGTATTCCCTTTCTTTTTCGTGTTCTCCTTCCTACTTCCTCTTCCTTTCCTTCTCTTTTCCTTCTCCTCCATCCTCCTCCTCCTCCATCCTCCTCCTCCTCCTCCTCCTCCTCCTCCTCCTCCTCCTCCTCCTCCTCCTCCTCCTCCTCCTCCTCCTCCTCCTCCACCTCCTCCTCCTCCTCCTCCTCTCGGTGTCGGGGTGATGTCGTCGTCGAAGCGAGGAAGACGAGACAGCGCATGCGTCCTAATTGATAGTTAATATTTCCGGGAGGGTGTTAAGGCGTGCACGGCAGTTAGGGGGCAATGGCGGGTGAGGGTGTTGGCTGCGTGGCTGAGGTGTCGTTGTTGGGGTAGTTTGACGTGGTCGTGGGTGGTTTGGTTGTTAGAGGTGGAAGCGGTGGGATCTTGCGTGGTTGTGGGTGTGGTGTGGTTGCTAGGGTTGGTTTGGATTGGTAGTTGAGGGTTGTGGCAGGTTGTGGGTGTGGGGGAGTTTGGCTTTTAGGGGGGTTGGGGTGAAGGGAGAGGGAGAAAGTGGAAGGGAAAGGGAGGAAGAGGGTTTGGACACCTCAAAAGGGTGTGCAGATTCTGTTGTTTGTCTGCCAGTTTGTCTGTCTGTCTTGGCGGCTTTAGAAGGCGGGGTTGTGACCCCTCTTATCCGGTGGAGGGGAAGGGGAGCAAGGGGAGGGGGTCGTGGGGTTAGAGGTTACGCAACGAGGTGACTGTGTTTGTGATTGCAAGCAGGGGAGGCTCCAAGGGGAGAGAGAGAGAAGACAAATGCTGATGTTGTTTTACTTTGGCTGAAACAAGAGCTGAATTTCATGAGGTGGAAGGGGACTCCGCGAAAGAGACATGTGTCATTATTTTATCTCATATTATGTGGCAACATATATGCCCTTTTAAGTTTCTGTTTCTGTGTGTGTTTGTTTTGGGAAACGACAAGGCTAGGGTGGCAGTCGTGAGACGCTGTAACAACAGGCTTGGTGTAAGAAATTGGTGTAGACTGTTTTGATACAGGTGTGTGTGTGTGTGTGTGTGTGTGTACATGTGTGTGTGTGTGTGTGTGTCTGTCTGCATCTGTGTGCGTGCGTGCTTGTGTTCTTGCGTGTACATGTACGCCAACTTCACCTTTTGAACTTGGAAAATTGTTATCCGTTTTTCGACAAGAGTGTTTCTTGTTCGCGTTATTGTTTGTCCGAATGCGTGTGCGCCTCTTCCATGTCTCGCTCCCGGCAGAGCCCCGGCCGGACCCGAGACCTTGCCTGTTTATCCTTCGATCACGGGTGCCTGCGAAAACGGACAGGTTTATCTCAAGACATATAAATGTTTTTGTCCAGAATTCCACCTTGCTTTTTCCCTTGCGTCTCCCGGCAACAGTCACGACTCGGGAGGGTGGAATAGTACACACGGCCTTTTATACGGACACACACACACACACACACACACACACACACACACACACACACACACACACACACACACACACACACACACACACACACACACACACACACACACATTCAGTCTCCCTTGTGCAATATCACGCTAATAAGAGATTAAAAAAGGGTTAAGATTAACGCTTAAGAATGACAAGTTACGAAACGCATTCTCCGCGTCTAATTAAATCCGGCAAAAGAGAGAAAAATTACGTAGAGGTTTTGCGTTCTGAGTGATTCGTTGTTAACTAGGCGTGTCCGGATCACTCACGCTGATTCGATTTTAAAAGGATTACTCGGAAACGGTCACGGTGTAAATGAAGAGGGAGAGAAAGAGAGAGAGAAGGAGAGAGAGAGAGAGAGAGATAACAAAATTACCGGCAAATATACAAAGAAAAGCATATGTACATGTATATATATATGCATACATAAATGTGTGTATGTAAATATATGTGCATATATATGTTTGTTTGTATGTACTCATTATATATATGTATATATACATACATACATACATATGCATATATGTATATCATATATATATATATATATATATATATATATATATATGTTATAATATATATATATATATATATATAATATATATATATATATTATATTATATATATATATATATATATATATGTATGTATGTATGTATTGTATACATACGTGTATATATATATATATATATATATATATATATATATATATATATACATATATATATCCGAAAGTATATATATATTTTTCTTTCACCCAAAGACCTCGCAGACATCAGAGGCTTTGTCCGCTCATGGTAATCCGAAAAGCTAGGCATAATTTTCTCTTTTCTCTTACGATTCGCTTCATTGCAAAAGTGACATGTTGAATTGCAATAATCGTTTTAGCAGTCAGGAGGCCGTGGTCTGGTAATCCTCCCGCCAGCCCCTTCCTCAGGTTTCCCTTCGTCGGGCGGTTATTCTCTGCGCAGCGCGAGGAGACGAAGGAAAGTGAATACGTTATAGACGGCTTGTGGTTGGCGCGTTGTTTGGGTTTGTAGGCCTGCGGTGTGTGGGTTTGGGGAAAGGTAGGTTGTTTTGGCTGCGTTTGAGTTAATATTGCGTTTGGGTTTTCGTTGGGTTGTTTGGGAAATCGGTCGGAAATGTGTAAAACGAAATGGAGGGTCTTATAAGTTTTGGAGTGTTGTTTATCCGTTCCGTGTGTAATTCGCGGGGAAACAAGGGACCGAAAATGAAAGCAACTGAAACCACTCTTCTCTTTTTGCATCAAAGAGCAAAAGCGCGGGGCGGGAAGAGAGCCACGAGCGGCGATGGCAACAAGATCGCTCTTGCCGTCAATCAAGCATGCGAAGACAACCTTTAATTGCCCGATCTTTCAGCATTCTTTTACCCCGAGTTTAGCCAACTTTAGCGGCAATTTGATCGAGCGGGATTTCGCTGACTCATCCATACCACGGGTGGAAAATCTTTGAGATTTATTAGTTTAATATGATATTTACGAGATTCGTTTACATATGACAGATTAGAGGGCGATTTAGCAAACAAAAAACATACATGCTAAATTTAGCTTACGCTGTCAAGCTAGCAGGAGGTATTTGTAATGTTAAGTCTTTGCCAGATTTATTGGACAGAGAAGTGCGCTGAAGATAGCGACGAAATGAGCAGTTTAGCGACACTTCTTGTAAGTTTTTAGTTTTTTCCTTCTTTTTCTTATTACCCTTCTTTTCCTGAAAGCGAAAGATAGAGAAGAGAAGTAATGAGAGAGAGAGAGAAGGCAATAATAAAAAATAAAAGTCACAAAAGAAAGTAAAAAAAAAGAAAGAAAAAAAAAAGAGGATGTGCAAGTCAAAAGATAAACAGAGAGAGAACGAGGGGAAAGTCACGATTCATACGACAGCGCTTAGAGAAGAAGAAATAGAAGAAAAAAGAATTAAAAAAAAATCTATCGTGAATATAAATCAAGGTGTCCACGGCTTACCCCCCCTACCCCCTTATCCCCCCCCCCCTAGCCCTTACCCCTTCACCCTATCCTCTATGAAGGAGGAGATAAAGCATTGGAGAGGGAGAGGGAGAAGAAGGGGTAGGAAGGGAGAGAGGGGGGAGGGAAAGGGAAGAGGAAGGAGGGAGGGGAGAGGAGATAGAGAGGAGGCAGAGCAAAGGAGGGAGGGGAGAGGAGAAGAGAGGAGAGAGGGGAGGGAGGGGAGAGGGAGAAGGAGAAGAAGAGGGAGGGAGGGAGGCCCCGACGGCACGAGAGTGAGTCCATAATCTGGCTCTCCTTTCCTGAAGAACGACCATGATATTGCAACTCCTTAAAACTGCGAAAACCACTACACAGACGGAGCCTCCAGATTACCTCCTTAAGACCAGATCAGAGCGGCGAGGAGTGTGAGTCTGCATCGCTCGACCCGATTTATGGAGTGGGTGAGGGTGGGGAAGAGGAGGAGGAGGAGGAGGAGGAGAGAGAAAAAAATGAGGGGAGAATGGGTAGATGAAAAAATAAGGGGATGGGGGATGGGGGTGAGAAGGAAGAGGGGGAAAGGAAGGAAGTGGGAGATAGTGGGGATGGGAGGGAGAGGGAAGGAGGGAGGGAGGGAGGGAGAGGGAAGGAGGGAGGGACAGGGAAGGAGGAAGATAGAGGGAGAGAGAGGGAGATGGAAGGAGGGAGAGAGAGAGAGAGAGAGAGAGAGAGAGAGAGAGAGAGAGAGAGAGAGAGAGAGAGAGAGAGAGAGAGAGAGAGAGAGAGAGAGACAGACAGAGAGAAAACGAAAGAAGCTAAAAATAAAAGGGGGGGGGGAGATAAAGCAAACGCGGGAAAGAAGTAGCCGAGAAAGAGCATAAGAGAGATCATAGCACCTAAGCTGAGGGACAGAGGCACCGTCTGACGTCCAGCTTGTCAATGGTGACGTCCGTCCTTGTAATTATTTCGTCTAAATCTAAAACGTCACAGATGAAGGCTTGCTCTGGCTTGAGATGTGGATTTGGGAGGCATGTTTATGGCTCCGATTATGACTTGTTTATTGATTAGATGAGTTCGTGCTCTAGGTCAAACATTTCATTAGTGTGTAGCATAATTTCTGCCGTTGTACGAATGTGCGAATCAGCGTTCTAAAACCCTCCTCTTCCTCCCGCAGAGAAACTCACAGAGACGAGCATCAAGTCCGAAGACGAGCTCGACGACAGCGCCGACATCGAAGCCGAAGACATCGACATCGACGTCGTCTCGGACAAAGATGACTGCGACCTCGACAGCAGCAAGGACCCGCTCGATAGGCCGGGCTCCAAGTCCCCCGAGTCGACCTCCTCCGACTCGACCCACAAGGAATCAGGGAAGGCCGCCAAGTTGGAGATGAAGACCAAGGGGAACTGCCCGGACCTCGAGACCATCGACTGCCACCTCGAGACCAAGGAGCTGTGGGAGAAGTTCTTCGAGCTCGGCACCGAAATGATCATCACCAAGACAGGACGGTAAGTGTCTTCGGGGTTCCTTCTGCCGGGGGGAGCGTTTGGCTTCCTTCGTCAGTCTCTTAAATCCTTATATATATATATACATTTTTTATCTTCTTCGTCTTTGTATAAGATGGGGTATTCGTCTTGGCGTTCTATTGATTCTTCTAACTTGTTTTAGGGTTTTTAGGGATTCCGATCCTAAATGAAACGCAAACAAACATGTATAATATTATCGTGCAAATGTTTGTATAAATAAGTAAACAAAAAATGCGCAAAGCCTCTCAGTATACGATTCGTTAGAACGATGATAAGAGTAATCAAGGGAGATAAGATATAAAATGAAGAAATAAATTAAATAGATCATTAAAATATATCAAAATAGACTAAACATAGCTAAGAAACGTGAAAAATACAACAAACAAGAGTTACTTTTATTGTCTTGAAAATGCGTTTTCCGCGCGCGTGGGTCGGGGAAGGATGAAGGAGGGGAGAGGGAAGGGGAGGAGGGGAGAGGAGGGGAGGGAAAAGGTCCTACCTACCCCGCCCCCTCCACCTCCTTCCACTCCCTCCCCCCGTCCCCCCGACCACCCGAGGGCTCTCCCGCAGTGTCGGAAAACACCCGCTTGTTAAGCCCTTCTTCCCAATTTTATGGTTTTCTAATTTGATTTCCACGCGGCCGGGACAATGTCGGAGGGATGACACCGTGGAGGGCGCGTCACCACCCTCGTCAGGCGGTGATCGAGAGGGGGGGTGAGGGGGGAGGGGGGAGTTGAAGGATCGCCGCTGGGACTTATTAAGGAGGCGTAGGAGGCTGTGGGTTCATTTTGCGGGGGATTAAAGGATGCTGTTAGGTTGGGATTGTCCGCTGAATCCAGTTTTGGTGTCTAATGCGCTTTGATGACGTGCGGGTACTGAGATCGAGTATGTGAATGTATGTTCGATGAGCAACATACTTAATATCAAGTACTGTATCACGAAAACTTACTTGTAGTCAATAACAAACGCATAAATCAATAAATAAATACCAATACCACCTGCTCAATCCACCTCCACAATTACACGCACAAAAAATCAATTCCAAAAAAGGGAAAAAAAGGAAAGGACGAAGGGGGGTGGGGGGGAATAAAATCTGAGCGTAGCGCCACCATCCCCGCGCGGCCATGTGGAAGCGGCTGCCGGACTGACCCCTGTCTTCGTTCCGGAACACGGCGCCTTTGTTGGCTTCCCCGGGGATTGGCGGGCCGTGTGTCGCCCTCCGGACCACCTCGCACGGAGATAAACACTCATATCCGGGGCGATTTATCCTTATAAAACCCGCCTATTCATCATAATCTATCAGAGCGACTCCTTCTGCGGGAGGGGTGGCTTCTCCTCCTCCGAAGAGGGGTCGGAGGAAACCCTCCAGGGACCGGAACACACGAGAAAAAGAGGAAAAAGAGGAGTGAGGTGAAGAAAAGAGGTCTCGTGGACGCGGCCGACGATGTAAACAAAGGCCGGCGGACAAAGCGTCGACTTGCCGATGTTTCCCCCGCGTCGCCTTCTGCCACAATCGGCGCCCATTGACGCCTCCTCGACGCGACATTTGCTGTTCCGGCTCCATCGACGAGGGAAACAGGCGGTCGTGATTTGCTGTTAATGCGAGGGGAAAAGAGCCACGCCGCTCCGGAGGGAAACAGCGGGGAGATGGAGAGAAGAGGAAATTAGGTTGTATTTTTAGGAGCGATTTTTTTTTTGTCTCTTGTTTGTTTTGCAATGCGTTTTTTTTTCCTTCTTCTATGAGAGAGAGAGAGAAAGAAAGAGAGAGAGAGAGAGAGAGAGAGAGAGAGAGAGAGAGAGAGAGAGAGAGAGAGAGAGAGAGAGAGAGAGAGAGAGAGAGAAATGGAGAGAGATAGCGCGACGGAAATAAAACGAAAGTACAAATGAAGTGAGAAAGAGAGATAGAGAGAGATAGAAGTAGAGATAGAGACAGAAACAGAGACAGAGAAATAGAAGAAACAGAGCCAGTGAGACAAAGAAACAAAAGAAGAAACAGAGCGAGCGAGAGAGCGAATTCACGACCCCAAAAAATATCATCGCATGCAGTTGGCTCTCTTCAACAGACGTATCTCGTGGTAGACTGTCATTCCACTCCTGATTTATAACCATCCCCAAGAAATTAAGATTAATTTGGCGTGACGTCGCTTTTGAGAGAAAATTGGCGCGCTGCTTTTGACTTCCTTGGCCGCCAGATGTCAGGTCTCCCGGCTGAGAGCGAGAGAGAGAGAGAGAGAGAGAGAGAGAGAGAGAGAGCGACCGTGCTTGCTGCAGCTCTTACTCGCCCGCCCATAATTCTCACTTACTGTCGGCGAGAATTATTGTATTTCTATAACTATCACCACCATCGCTGGCGGCTCCGGACGTGATTAATAGAAGCTCCGTGATAGTTCTTGACGTCGCTGTAATTTGGTAATTCTGTACCGACTGTTAACGTGCACTCGCGATGGGGGTAATTGCGCGCTGATCGCCGTGGACAAGTGAAGTGCGAAGTGCGGGGATCGCGTGGCTTCGTTTTTTTTCCCGGTCTTGGGATTTTTGTTCTCTTGCTCTTTTGTCTCCTTTTTTTCTGTTTTTTTTTCATTTTTTTTATTTTATTTTTATTTTGCTCTTTCTCTTTTTCGTATCTCTTGTCTGTCTGACTGTATTTCTCTCTCTCTCTCTCTCTCTCTCTCTCTCTCTCTCTCTCTCTCTCTCTCTCTCTCTCTCTCTCTCTCTCTCTCTCTCTCTCTCTCTCTCTCTCTCTCTCTCTCTCTCTCTCTGTCCTCCCTCCCTATCCCTATCTCACCTCCCTACCCCTTCTATCTCCCCCCTATTCCCTCCTTTTTCCTTCTCCCTCCCATACACCGTCCTCCACGTCTTTCTTCCTCCTATATCCCTCTCTCTTCCTATCCCCCTCCCACCTTTCACTCCAACCGGCGTAAAACGAACACCCTTAATGACAGGCCACCGGAGAGGGAAGCACGTTTCGGAAGTCCTCTGACGCCATTCCGTTTTAGCGAAGTCTCCCCGTCTCTCTCGCTCTCCGGAAATCGAAATTGGGCTTCACTCCTGCAGCGGCGGCGAGAAAAAGAGCTTGATAATGATGATTAAGAATTCTGACAATTGATAGTTTGGGGGGGAGTGTTAAGTAGGTGTTAGTGTGGGAGGAGGAGGTCATTTTTTTTTTCTTTGAAACTCTCTCTTTTCTTTTTTTTTTTTTCGTTTTGTTTTTGTTTTTGATTGTTTTTTCGTTCTTTTGGGATATTTCTTTTTCTTCTTCTCTTTTCATTTTCTTTTGCGTTTTTTTACCTTTTTTTTAGTCATCTTACACTTTTTTCCTTTTTAGTTTTGTTTTCTTGTTCTTATTCTCTCTCTCTCTCTCTCTCTCTCTCTCTCTCTCTCTCTCTCTCTCTCTCTCTCTCTCTCTCTCTCTCTTATACTTTTAAGCATTTTATTCTCTCTCTCTCTCTCTCTCTCTCTCTCTCTCTCTCTCTCTCTCTCTCTCTCTCTCTCTCTCTCTCTCTCTCTCTCTCTCTCTCCCTCTCCTCTCTCTCTCTCTCTCTCTCTCTCTCTCTCTCTCTCTCTCTCTCGACACGTATTCGATTAACACCGTGCAAGTGGGATATCATTATCATGCCCCGTTGCAAACTGTTATTACTCTATTTCTTCGCTTCGTGTTACTTCCCTTGTTTTATTGCTTATTCTTATCGCCGTTCTGTGTTATTACGTCATTTCCCAATAAGGATAGGATATGGCGGGGTATGGGTAGGGGTGGGGGAGGGGGTGGAAAGCCAGGTAAGGGCGACCATATTATTATTATTATCATCATCATCACCATTATCATTATTATTATTATCATTTTTAGTATTACTATCATTGTTATTATCATTATCATCACCATCATCATCACTATCATTACATTTTGTTTTTTTACCTTGAGGAGCGAGGTTGGAGACCCTCAGAAGTCACAGAGAAAGAAATTCTTCTGTTGACAAGAATTAAGCCCGGATTTACGACTCATAGCCCCGTGTTATAAACCCCCGTTGTCCTCCGCGCTGGATAATCTGGTGCAAGCGAGCGAGTGAAAAATTAACCACGACGCATAAATCTGGCGAGCGGGTCAATTCAGAGTTAATGCCGGACAGATTTTCAAGTCTTAAGTGTACGTTCTCGAGGTAATTGGTTTCATAATGGTTGAATTCACCGTGCCGGCCATTTAGTGTGTGGCTGTGTCCCGTCCCCGATGCTTTCTCCGCTCCTTTCTCACTCGTGTGTGTGTGTGTGTGTGTGTGTGTGTGTGTGTGTGTGTGTGTGTGTGTGTGTGTGTGTGTGTGTATCCGGGTTTTGCAGTAGCGATTGGAGATGGGAGGGAAGAGATGTGATAGAGGGAGAGGGAACGAAAGGAAGAGGGGAAAGAGGGGAAAAGAGGAGACAGAAGGTTAAGTAAGGGGAGAAAGGGGGGAGGGAAAGAGAGGTAGAAGGCAAAAGAGAAGGGGAGAATAACAGGCAGGGGAAAAGCCAGAAGGCAAAGGCAGGGGAGAGGAGGCAAAAGAGTAGAGGGGAGAAGGGAGAGGGAAAAGAGCAATGGACGGGAGAGGGGAGAGGACAAAGGGAGAGTAAAACAAGGAGAGTTGGGGGGTTGTCGCGTCGTCAGAGGACAAAGTGGCTCCAGAGAGTGAGAGTAAGAGTGCGAACCCTCGTTCCTCAACACTTAACTTCCCGATCGATTTCCCTCCGCGAGTCCTCCACCGATGGGCGACCATAATACCGAACAGGATCGGATTACACTCAAATCCATAAATATTTTCCCCCGTGGAGCATAATGCCACTCGACTGAAGCGTGCATGAGAGTGTCATCATGCTCACTTATCATGTTAGAGGCTCGTAGCGGCTGTCAACAAACACGACTCGAGACACACACGCGCGCACATACAAGAGGGCGTAAACATGCATACGTGAGCATGCGCTTCGGATGGGCGTTCTGGGGGGGCTTTGTCCACCTTTTTAACTGTTCTTGGGTTCTGCTTTTTTGAGGGGGGGGGTGATTTCTCCCTTTTTTCTTTGTTTTCATTGTTTGTTTGTTTGTATTTTTTCTTCCATTTTCCTCTTTCCTATTCTTTCTCCCGTCTTCTTCTTCCTCATCCTCCTTCCTTCTTCCCCCCTTTCTCCCTCTTCCTCCTCCTCCTCCTCCTTTTTCCTTCCCTCTTCCCCCTCCTCCTTCCTTCCTTTCCTCCTTCTTCCTTCTTCCTTCCTCCCCCTCCGTTATCACAGCACCTCCCCTCCAATCAAGCCAATGAACAGCCCCAGATAAAACACCCGCTTGTGAGTTACTACGAGGTATTAACATCACTTGTTCAATTGCTTGTTGAAAGTCGAATTAAATTTTCAGAGCGCCGTACATCAAGGAACCGACACTAACTCAGTGGCGTTACTAGCGCTGGAAAGAAAAAAGAGAAAAAAAGTCTCGTTCTCTCTTTCTTTTGTTCTGTTGTTCTTTTCGTCTTGGTGTTCTTTTGTTATTGTTGCTGTTATTGCTATTAGTGCTACTACTACTATTACTACTACTACTGTTACTACTACTACTACTACTACTACAACCACAATTACTACTACTACTATTACTATTATTAATACTGCTATTACTACTACTACGACTACTGCTACTACTGCTACTACTACTACGACTACTACTACGACCACCACCACTACCACCATAACTTAACTACTACTATAGACATTCACTTTACTGCTTTTACCAGAACTACAACCACAGCTATTATTAATGCTACATCCAACACCATACAACTGCCCCCAACCCCGACCTGGCGCCTAACCCCCTACCCTCTCAACCTCCCCCCTCCCCCCCTCTATTGCCCTTCTCACCCCCCCTTTCTCCCCCCTTCTCCCCCCTCCCCATTCGTGACCGAGTCCCCATTACGGCGTGAGTTATGACGGAAGTAAAGTCAGTTATAATAAGGCCATAATAACACTCTAATAACACGCTATGCTTCGGCATCCGGACGAAGGGGGTAGGAGGAGAGAGGGAGAAGAAAAGAAGGGAAGAAGAAAGGAGGGAAGGAGAAAGGACGAAAGAGAAGATGAAAGAAAAGCGTTGGGCGATAAGTGAAAAGAGCGGATTGGTGATTTGATTGTAACAGCCGCCTGAAGGACCAAAAGTGATCATTCCCAATCACGCCTAACATTTCTTGCGTATTGCTAGGCGCGGCGATGGAGATGTAGCGGTTTTTAGCTTTATGGTAGCGGAGATAGCGGTATAGTAGCGGCGATAACGATGTAGCGGTGTGGTCTGTTTACACATTTTCTTTGGATAATTCTTTTGGTGTGCGTGTGTGTACGTGCGCGCGAGTGGCTGTTTGTTTGTGTATGTGCGAGAGGCGTCGTCACTGCCAGTCAGCTGTCAGTCACGTCCGGGGTTTTGTGGTGATAATTGCGCTGTGGCGACGCGCGCAGCAGGATCAGAACCCCCTACGAGCTGCTTCATCTACCGTCTTTTGTTTTTGGAGGGTTACTGGAGAAGGCGGGACCGTTTGTGTTATGTAGTCTATTAACGCGAAGGATATTTATACGTATCGGGATCTGTTTGATAAAAGGGGTAAACATATTTATAAAGAAAGTAGCGAAAGTTAATTACTATCGAAACATTAAGAAACCAGTAGGATCGGATCCCCTTACGAGCTGCTCCATCTATCGTCTTTTGTGTTAGGAATGAGCTTGAAAAGGCGGGACAATTTGTGTTCTAAAGTCTATTGACGTGGAAGATTTATCTATCTATCGGTATCTATTTGATAAAAAGGGGATAAAAATATTGATAAAGGAAATAGCAGTTAATTGCTATCAGAACGTAAAGAAACAAGAAACGAATAGATTTAAGGGGAAATAATCCTGCAAAAAGGAAAAATATTTATATATAGATATCACAGCGGCTCAACATGATCCATAATTCAAACATCAAAATTCCCTTGATAAAACCCGGGTCCTAGTGGATCTTCCCCTTCTCTTCCTCCTTCTATTCCTCCCCTCTTCCTTCTCTTCGTCCTCCTCCTTCTCCTTCTTATGGTTCTCCCCTCCTCCTTCTCCTCCTCGTCCTTTTCCCCCTCCTCCTTCTCCTTCTTCTTATAGTTTCCTTTCACCTATTTCTTCATCTTGCTTTCACTCCTCCCCTTCTTTACGCTTATTCTTCTTTCGTTCCCGTTCTCTCTTCTTTCCTCATTTTCTCTATCTCCCCCACCCCCCCATCCGCCTACTTCCAAAGGTGTGTCAGGCAGTCCTCTCCCCTCTCTCCCCCTCTCTTCCCCTTCCTTTTCAGCCCCCACCCCTCCTTCCCCCTTCCCATCATCCCCTCCTTCTTCTTCCTTTCCCTAACTCCCCATTCCTCCCCCCACCTCCCCCTTCCCCTCAAACAGCCCCTTGATTCCTCCCCCTCCCCCCTTCACGCAGTTTCTTAAAACACACCGCCCCAGACAAGCATTGCCATAATGGGTTCCCTCCTTTAATTTATGACCTTCCTTGGGTATTGCTATCCTTCATCGGGTAAAAATTTCAATTTGTTCCCCAGGCTGACAACAGTCCGCGGACATTTTGAGAGAAAATGGAAGTTCGGGGGTGATGGAGGTGTGTGTGTGTGTGTGTGTGTGTGTGTGTGTGTGTGTGTGTGTGTGTGTGTGTGTGTGTGTGTGTGTGTGTGTGTGTGTGTGTGTGTGTGTGTGTGTGTGTGTAATTTTTATGTGAATGACTGTGTGTATGTGCGCGTGTGTGAGTGTGTGTGTTTGTGTGTTTTTATGTGAGTGAGTGTGTGTATGTCTGTGTGCATGAGTGTGTGTGTGCGAATATGTGTGTGTATATGTGTCTCTGTATGTGTATGCAGCTTACCCACGTATATATTTACGAAAACTAGAGATGACATCATACCAGAACATCCATTCTTACACCATAACAAGTCTCTTTTCCCCATCCTAGCTATTTATTTCGAATCCCCACGACATATTTTCCTTTTGAGAACTGTATACCGACGTCGAGGGCAATATATCCTCGGCATTTTATTGAAAGACACCTGATATATCGCCACAGCTGTCATTCTGGGACATACTTACGGACCAGCGGTACTTCGCAATCACGGTGGTTTATGTACGCAACTATGTACTGATCACCTGATATTTCACGTGTTTGTACTTCATTTTTCCTTTTTGTTTTGTTTTGTTTTACCTTCGAGGAGGTCATGTGAATAGAGCTGTAGATCAACCATACACGCTTCCATTAACCTATCATCAACTTCCCTCCCCCCTCCTCACCCCCGCCCCCTCCCCCCCCCCAAAAAAAAAAATCGGTACGAATCAAAAATGAATTAAAATGAAAAAAAGCAAAATAAAAAACAAAATGGACTCAACATCGTTCAACATCATGGTCATAAACTGGGCTGCAAACAGTGAATTAATACTCCATAATCATAGATTAACAAGATAGACCCCCGAGCGCGGATTAAAAGAATCAAACGCCTCCGCTATTATATATATATATATATATATATATATATATATATATATATATATATATATATATATATATATATACATATATATGTATATGTATGTATGCATGTATGTGTGTGAGTGTATGTGCGTGCGCGTGTGTGTGTGAGTGTGTGTGTGTGTGTGTATGTATGCCTGTGTATGTGTATGTAAGCATGAAAACATGCCGAGCAATCTCAGCCGTTCCCTTCCCTCAAAAAAAAAAAAAAAAAAAAAAATGTACTCGGGCTGTACCCAAGCCTCGTGAGTACACCCAGAGAGGGGTGGGCGGAGGGGGAAAGGAGGGGGTAGAGTGGGAAGGAGGGGGAAGGGGAGGGGGAAGACGTGTGCTGTAGTGTCCGGAGAAAATCTAAAGCGAGACTCCTTAGCAGTGAAGGAGTGGGGGGAGGGGGAGGGAGGAGGAGAAGAGAGAGGAGGAGAAGGGAGAAAGGCTAGAGAGAAGGAGAGGAAGAGAGGGAAGAAAAGGTAGAGAGGAAGAGAAGAAGAGAAAGGAGAAAGGCTAGAGAGAGAGAGAGAGGAAAAGAAAGCGACAAAAGAGAGAGAGGAAAAGAAAGCGACAAAAGAGAGACAGAGGACAAGAAAAGGACATAAAAGACAGAACAAGAAAGCTTTAAAAGAGAGATAGAGAGAGAGAGGACTAGAAAAGGATAGGAGAGAAAGAGGACTCCGGCTAGCGAGGGAGAAGGAGGAGAAGGAGGAGGAGGAAGAGAAGGAGGAGGAGGAGGAGGAGCAAGGAGAAGGTGGCCTCCCTCATGAATCAGCGGCCGCGCCACCCTTGCCCGGCACTCTATAATAAAGGGCCATCAACATTCTCGACTCGTGCAATCATCAACACATTCGGGGGACTTAATCATACACATTGAGTCCCGATTGCAATGGTACGTATCCTCAAGTCCTGGGACAAATTGGGAGTCGCGGTTGGTGGTCTCGCGAGCGCCTCCTTCTTGCTGTCCTTCTTCGCTTCCTTCTTCGTCTTCTGCTTCGCCTACTTCTTCAACTCCTACGATCTTTATTCTTTTTCTCTTTTACTCCTTTTAATTTCTCTGTTTCGTTTTATTTTTTCGACTCTCTCTCTCTCTCTCTCTCTCTCTCTCTCTCTCTCTCTCTCTCTCTCTCTCTCTCTCTCTCTCTCTCTCTCTCTCTCTCTCTCTCTTTCACTCCACCAAAGAGGTCGAAACAGGCATATGTGAAGAGAGAGAGATAAAAAGAAAGAAAGAAAGAAAGAAATACAGAGAAGCCAAAAAAAACAAAAAAAAAAAGTGTCCAAGGTAGCGAGGATTGAACGCAGATCCGGATCCAAGATTAGAGATTAGAGATTAGAGATTAGGCGGTAGCGTCGAACGTAAGTAGCGGATCGAACGGTACTAATGTTTCCAGCACCGAGTTTAACAATTAAGGAATCAAATAGAGAACTTTTTTTTTTTTTTTTTTTTTTTTTTTTTTTTTTTTTTTACCCGAGGTGGGAGGGGAGGGGGGTAAAGGGGAAGGGGGTTAATGGAAGGAGGGGGGGGGTTGGGGGTAGGGAAAAAAGGGAGGGAGGTTGGGGGTTAAATGTAGGGGGGTGGGGGAAAAGGGGAAGGGAGTAGGAGGATAGGAGAAGGGGTGGGGGAAAGGGGACCATATTAGAAAATATAGACAAGGAGGTAAGGGAAAAGAAGTAGATAGGGGAATAATAATAATAGTAATAATGGTAATAATAATAATGATGATAATAATAATAATAATAATAATAATAATAATAATAATAATAATAATAATAATAATAATAATAATAATAATAATAATAACAACAACAATAACAATAATAATAATAAATAGGAGCGCCTCTCGATTTTTTTCTTTCTTTTTTTCTTTTTTCTTTTTTTGACTGACTTCTGGCGCTTTGTCGAGACCGAACAGATGCTGTTTGTACAATTTTTTCTCCGTGTGTGTTTATAATATCTTGTGTCATGATTGAACAACTCCCGAAACCCGCCAATTCAGCTGATAACCATATATTAACAACGTGCTGAACAAACCGACCATGTTCATATTTATGAGAAGGAGGAGAGAGAGAGAGAGGGAGAGAGGGCGAAGGAAAAGCGGAGGGGGACGAAGAGGAGATGGAGCAAGGCTGATGATAAAGGGAGGCAGCAAGAGCGAGATTAAAGGAGTAATAACAAGGGGCAGATAATAAGAAGGAGATGAACAGTGTGGAATTAGGAGGATGTTAACCAGGGGGGAAAGTGGAGTGGTGATAGAATACGAAGAGGGGAACAAGAGAAGAAGGGAGAGAAACGCGAAGAGGGGAAGAGCGAAAGAGGGGAGGATGAGTGGGGATGAAACGAAGGTAAAGGGAGGGAACGAGGAGAGAGAGAGATGAATGGAGACACAAATCGAGAAAAAGGAAAGACGAGGAAAATAAATGAAAAGAAAGAAAAAAAGAAAAAAATATATATATATATATTGTAATGAATCAGCCAACGAAGGGGTTTATCCGTGTTCAAAGTCATTTTAGCGAAGTTAAAAATTCCGTTCATCGAAATAAGAAAAATATAGAGAATTCTAGAAGCGGGATAAGGTGGTAGGTGGTGGTGGTGATGGTGGGAGGGTGTTATATCTTGGATATACGTGGAGGTGTGAGTGTGTGTGTGGTATAGCCATAATGACAGTGGCCTTCTTAAGGATGTGAGGTGGTGAAGACCGTGTGTGTGCGTGGATGTGTGTGTGTACGTGGGCGTGCGGGCGTGCGGGTGAGATTGACTCTGTCGGACGAGCCACCCTTTTAGCCTGTCAGGTTAGTGTCGGGGTGGGCGAGGGACGCGGTGGACGAGGATGCTGTCTTGAGGGAAGAGGAAGAGTAAGAGGAGGATGAAGAGGAAGGGGGGGAGGAGGAAGGAGGGAGGGAGGAGGATGAAGGAAGGAGGGAAGAGGAAGAGGACGAGGAGAAGAAAGAAAAGGAGAAGTAGAAGAAGAAGAAGAAGAAAGAGAAGGAGGAGGAGGAGGAATAATAATAAGAGGAGGAAGAGGACCGACTCTTCGCGAGATCGCACGAAAGCCAGTGATTCCCGCGCCGCGCCGGGGACAACGACAGCCCAGGGCGAGTATCACTGCAAGCTGCTCGTGTCCGCCGGGAGACTGAGGCCGCGTCTCGCTCACGCCTTCATGGGCAGCCGAAGCCACAAGGTGTTCCTCCGCCCACCGCCCGCCCGCGCGCCCCCGCCCTCGCCTGTGCTGCCCGCTGCTGGCCGAGGAGCGCAGCGCCGCCGCCGGTAACGATTTTGGGCCCGACGCTCGCTCGCTTTGGGCGCCGCGATCGGAAAGGCCGTCTTGGAATCGTCTTCGGTCTCGCTCGCTCGCTTTCTCTCTCTCTCTCTCTCTCTCTCTCTCTCTCTCTCTCTCTCTCTCTCTCTCTCTCTCTCTCTCTCTCTCTCTCTCTCTCTACCCCACCCTCCCTCCTTCTCACCCTCCCTGCCTTTCCTCGCACCGTTCTTACAACTTATTTCTCTCTCTCTCTCTCTCTCTCCTTCCTCCAATCGCTCCCCAAGACGCCCTCCCTCGGCAGAAACCAAAGCCGACAGCGGGAGCGAAAAGACAGCCTCGTTGCCTTCGGGCTCGGCAAATGACATGCAAAACAGGCTCGGGACGTCGGCGCTCCACGTGAAGAAATCGCCGCGACGGTTCGACAGCGATCGGCGACGGGCGGGAGCGACGGCGGCGGCTGAGCGGGAGGCGGCGACGGGGAGAGCGGCGCTGGGCGGTCGGTCGGCGGAAAACTATTTTTTTTTCTCCTTTTTTTTTTAATAGACTAGTAATGGTCATTATGAACTTTGATGAAAGTGATGGTTGAAAATATCATTTGATTTTAACAATGATTCGGGCATTATCAATGTCAATATTCAGTATTATAACGAGGAAAATCTACAAAATTGATAATACAAGAAAAAAAAGACAATCAAAACTAAGACACACACACACACACACACACAAAATCGAAACCACAAACCAAACGAAAAAAATAGCCCCCCCACACACACGCAAAAAAAAGGTAAATAAAATAATAAATGAATGAAAATGTAAATAAAAAAAATAAAAATAAAAAGTATAGAAAAAATATACATTACACCCGACCGCCTGCACCCAGCGCTGTCTCCCGAACGCCCAGAATTCTCTCACGGATCCAACGCTTCTTCAGGAGATAAATAAATAAAGACTGCTCAGTTAACCGCGAGATCCCGAGAGCTTTTCGCCGTAACGGAAGAGGGAGCGGCGACCCCCCCCTTCCCTCACCCCCCCCCCTTTCCGCTGGGGAGTGAAAAAATGGAGGTTTAAGATTTCGTGGGTTTGGGGGTGTCTCGTGGAAGGGGGGGGGGGTTCTATGGGGTTCTATTGTTATTATTATTATTATTATTTATATTTTTGTTATTGTTATTGTTATTATTATTATTATTATTATTATTATTATTATTATTATTATTATTATTATTGTAGTTGTTATTTTTGTTATTACTATTGTGTTTTTATTATGGATATCATTGTTATTAAAATTGAAATTGTCATAATTATTTTTATTATTGTTATTATTTACTATTGTCGTTGTTGTTATTATCAGTTATTGTTATTATTATTATTTTTATTATTGATA